>NW_005843463.1:7290-15085 GCF_000455745.1 Alligator sinensis
AAAGAGATTTGGGGTGGCACTTCGGGAGAGTGCAGTGTGAATCTGTGGCACACCTGGCAAAATGGTTAGCCCCCACTGCCTTAAATAATTTCTCTTTTTTCTATAATTCTTGTTAAATACAGCTGTTTTGAGTATTTCAATATTTTAGTCAATATAGCATGATCAGTGATTTGCATTGTATCAAACCTTATTCACAGCTGGGCTTTTTCCCTGCAGGAAGCAAGCAAATCAGACTGGTGAATGGGACAGATCGCTGTGCTGGGAGAGTGGAGATTTATTACCAAGGCTCTTGGGGAACTGTCTGTGATGATTCTTGGGACCTATCAGATACCAACGTGGTTTGTAAACAGCTGGAATGTGGACACGCCATCAAGGCAGCTGCCTCTGCTCGATATGGGAAAGGCTCAGGACAGATCTGGCTGGATGATGTGAACTGCTCTGGGAGTGAATCCAAGCTCTGGGAGTGCCCTTCCAGGGGCTGGGGTGAGCACAACTGCAGACACAAAGAGGATGCAGGAGTGCTCTGTTCAGGTCTGTTCTACACTTCTTCTGAGCCTGGTTTCCAGGGATTAAATAGAGGGGGAGGATGTTAATTGAGCTCTCCCTGATTATCTCTGCTTTTCTCTTATCCAGCAGTCAGCAATATTTTCTGGCTGCAAGCTGGAGTGGCCCAGCTCTGGTCCAATGTGGGCCAGTACTGGGACCAGGCCTCTGCTACCACTGCTGCTTCTCCCCACACCCCTGCTGTGGTGCAGCACGTGAAAGCTGCCCACCATCCAGTCCTGGTGTGGTGTGCTGCAGTGCGGGTCAGCTGAAGCCCCTGCTGCCCAATGCTGCTGAATGTCCCAGCTTCAGTGGCTCCAGTGTCCATAGGTTGCTCTGATCTATTTGGCTATGAGGATAATCCAAGGAAAGTCATTTTTTGTTGTCAGTTCCTTATATGTTGGTAGGATAATTACAGCACTTCTTTGCTATTAGAAGGGCCAGTCACTGCTGTGTCTCAGCTGTTTCTGTATGTCGATGTGAACAAATGGTGACTTTCCAGAGGTGACCATTGTATTTCTAGTGGGGCTCTGGTGACTAGGAGAGTCTCTGACCCCTGTAGTAATTCTTACTGGCACTTGCTTCTGCACAACAAATGCACAGGACTGTTAACTGTCTCTGTTTATCCGCTCTGCATATCCCAGGTTGCATCAGAATCAGAAAAGTTTAATACCATTTTGTGCATTTCCTTCTAGAGTCCATGGATCTGAGACTGGTGAATGGCAGTGACTGTGCTGGGCGTTTGGAGGTTTTCTATAATGGAACATGGGGGAGCGTTTGTTCTAATCAGATGACTCCAGTCACTGCAAGAATTGTATGCAAACAGCTCAACTGCGGAGATGACGGGGAAATTGCACCAGACTTTGCATATGGACAGGGTTCTGGCCCCATGTGGCTGGACCGCATTGAGTGCCATAAGCATCACAGATCCCTTTGGCAGTGCCTGTCAGAGCCATGGGACCCAAAGTCATGTGGTACCAAAGCAGAAGAGACTCATATTACTTGCACTGGTAATTTTTAAAGTGCCTTAATACAGACATACATACAAATATGCACTTGTACATGCACACACAGTGGGGATGAAATTTTGTATTTAATGCATACTTTTCAATATAGCCAGTTTCCCATTCTCAGTATAAACACAAAATTGGTTTCATTGTTATGAGAATGAGAACTTGGCCTGGTAAGCAAACAAAACAAAGCTGGCAGTTAATTTATTGTAACTGGAAAAGGATTTAAACAATGAAATCACCTACTGATACCCAAAAAAGTCCCTTGTTAAGGAGCATCAGCAGTGCAGGTCTTTGACATAAATCTTTTTGGGGTAACTAGCCCAAGTGGAACTAGTGATTTGAAGTTTGTGTCAGATTCTGAAGTCCTTGGAAGTGGGTGTACGTGTGTGTTGTGAGTACATACTTATAACCTGCTAGAACTAGATTTAAATGTTGTTTCTAATAAGTTATCTACAGACAATAGTTCTTTTCTTTGCCTTCCCAGACATATCTGGGATATGCTTCAGGTGGCAAATCTATTTATGTGCTTTCTTCAAGAGATTGGAAATACCTTTAGTCTCTTACTGCAGAAAGTGGAACAGACCAAATTGCTTGAAGTTGTGGCAAGGTTGCTTTAAACTGGATATTAGGAAAAACTTTTCACTGTCAGAGCAGTGCGACTAGACTGCCTATGGAAGTTGTAGAATCTCTGTCACTGGAGCTGTTCAAGAAGAGGTTGGACAAGTATTGGTTAGAGATGATCACTTTAGTAGTAGCTATGTCTATACTCTTCTATGGGAATTTCTGATGCTTCTGTGTTTTGTTGGTTGCCACATGGGGCTTGGAAGGAATTTTTTCCCCCTTCTGCTGCCATGTGTATGTTGGGGTAGGGTGGGGGTGCAGGTGAGGATGGGAGTGGTTCACCTTCCTCAGGAGAATTGTCTGCAGTTATGGCTGGGGATTTTGACTGAAGTGTACCAATGTTCCCGCTGAGACTTATACCCAGAGGTTCCTGGATAGTGGGTCTTGCCCATCCCCTCAGGGTCAGACTGATCTCTGTATGTGGGGTCAGGAAGGAATTTTACTCCATGATCAGATTGGTAGGGACTGTGGGGTTTTGTCCTTCCTCTATAGTGGAGACATGCCTCTCATCCTTGGATTTCTCGAGTGTATTTTAACAACCCAAGTAGCAGCAGGACATTGGATGATATTGTCCCACAGCTTTGTCCTTCCAACTCTACTTTTCTATTCTACTAGCCAATTGTTCATCATGAATGACAGATTTAAAATAACGAAGGAGTGTTTACATGGCCGCCCCCCGCCACCCATATAAACACTCCCTCCGCTGCTACTGTCTCCTCTTCCAGCCACCGGTGCGGAGGCTCCCTCCCCCTGCCCTTTTCCACCTCCTTCCCTGAGCAGCGGGGCTTCCCCCTGCCTCCCTTCCCTCCTTCCCCTCCCCACAATCCTAACTCCCCGCTGCCTCCCCTTTCCTGCCAGCTGTTGGGTGTGTGCGCGCCCTCCTTCTCCCCCTGCCCATCTCCACCTCCTCCACTGAACAGTGGGTCTTCCCCCCCTCCCCCCAACTGGTTTTTAATTTATAAAAGCCTGAAATTAGGGATTTAAAATAGACAGCATCTTTAGTCTCTCATGCATCCCACACACTAATCAATCTGTTCACCTCAGCATTTTATTTTTTCAGGACAAAAAGCAAACTCAACTCAGACTGTATTTGCTGAGTGCCCAAACTCTACAAGCTGCACAGGTACCTCTGCTTTTCTCTGTGTCTCTTTCCTAGTTCCTGAAGTTTCACCAGCTCTCCCAGTAACATGTGAGGTTTTTGCCTTTACCAGATAAGGAAAAGCTCCGTGTTGTGGGAGGAGAGGACGGATGCTCAGGGAGAGTGGAGGTTTGGCATCGCGGCTCCTGGGGAACAGGGTGTGATGACTCCTGGGACATGGCGGATGCTGCTGTTGTGTGCAAACAACTGGGCTGTGGACCTGCCGTGTCTGCTCTGACCGGGGCTGCATGCGGGGAGGGGACTGGCCCCATCTGGCTGGAGAAGTTGAACTGCCGAGGGACAGAGTCATCTTTATGGGGCTGTTGTGCTGAGCCCTGGGGTGATAGTAAGTGCCTCCATAAGGAAGATGCTGCCGTGATTTGCTCTGGTGAGTGACAGAAGTGAATGCTATACAGACTCTGCAATTTTGGGAAAGGCATGATATGCAGCCAGACTTTGAAGACACAACAGGACTCTCAAGGGGGATGTAGCAAACACAATGCCTCTTCCTTATTGCAGGGCTCAGCTCTCTTTCTTTTCCCTTTCACAGGTGTGGCACAGGTGACATCCATACCTACAAGAACAGGTAAAATATTCTACTCCCATGGATGGTTAAATTTCCCTGGTGCCAGGGTCACAGGGGGAGGAGCTGTAAGTTTCAGCCTGAGAAAATAAGCTCTTCCACATAGTGAAGGATCTAGTAGTGGTGCTCAACCTTTTTGGACAGTGGGCCAGGTGGGCAGTGCCCAGGCTGTCTGTGGGCTGGTTCTGGCTGTTGCTCCCATTCTGGCACATCACAGTTAAGGCAGGTTCCCATCCAGGTGAGTGGAAGCAGGCACTAACCTGGCCTTGAGTGGGGGAGGGATGTGGCCCAGCCCTGTGGGTGAAAGGGAGTGTAGCCCAGCCCCAATGCAGCCTCACAGGAGGAAGGGGGCTTGTCTTGGCCCTGCCAGGGTGGGGGAGGAAGAGGTCTTTAGCCAGTCCCATGAGGGAAAGGAAGCATGCCCCAGTCTCATTCATCCACAGTGGTATGAATGGGCATAGTCTGACCCCAACCTGATGTGTGGGGATCAGAGTTTGGAAATTTGGCAGCAGGGGAGGGTGGCCATATTTATTGTCACTGATCCCTGCTGCCAAATTTCCCAATCCATGGGAAACTCCATGGGCCAGATACCTATGGCTTTGCAGGCCTCATTTGGCCTGTAGGCTAGAGGTTGAGCACCCCTGTACTAGAGAATGACACTTGGGATGGGAGCATCAGAGAGTGCTGAGCTGGAACCATTCCTGGCCAATGACTTCTGGTTGATGGGGCAGGGCCCATGAATCATGCAACGTCTGTGTATCTACGATCTGTATGCCAGCATGTAACCTGGCTGCCCTGGGCAGTGTGTTTTAGAGACCGGGGGAGTTTACTTTAGAGATCAGTTTACTTGAATGCAACACTCTCTACCAGTTCTGCTGCATGCATTTTCCCTTTCAGGTCTGCCCCACCGCCAAATTCCAATAGATGATGGAAAAGACATGGTACCCATTGTCATCTGTATTACCTTAGGGGCCCTTCTCTGCTTGGTCTTCATCATTCTGAGTGCCAGGGCACTGCACAGAGGTGAGTTCTCTTGTTATAAGTGTGTAAAACCTAAGAAGAACAGTTTTGTACTGAGATATTCAATAGACATGATAATTCTGAGCAGAAAGTGAGCTGGAGAAGAGTATAGTAGAATAGATTATTATATGTATATGCGGCAAACAATTGAACACACATTAGCTACAAGCACTCTGGAGAGCAGAAAAGTTTTTTTCATCTTTTAATAATGCTCTATGAACTTCAGTGTGGAAGAGCAAGTATTTCAGTTTCTACAATGGGAGATAATCAGGAATAATGAGGTGAGATTAAGAAGGAAATTTGGCGCTGAATATGTAGAGAGAAATCAAGATAGTGAAACTTGCTTTCAAGATGATTCTATGGGCTGTGGTGAAAAATAACCCTTGTCACCTAGGCCATTTAAACCTACACTAGACAAAGCAGGTCTTCACTGGCCCCACAGGGGTGGGCTGAATGATGAGATAATACAGCTTTCTTCATGTTTTCTGTGTCCATGACATTGTGAATATCCTGCCCTCCCCTTTCAGGCTCCAGAAGATCATCAGGTCCCTTCTCTGAGGCCTTGTATGAGGAAATTGATTATAACATGATGAGGGGAAACCTTGAAATGTTTGGGCGCTCTGGTCTGTATGTCCCATTCCTAAAAGGAAGCAAATATGCAAAGTGTACCCCATCCTGACTGCAGCAGGTTTGGGGCTTCTAGCATGAATCTGACACACCTTAGCAGTTAGTTCTATCTGCTTGTGCTCTCCCACCCTTCTGCCACCTCCTTTTTTCTGCCAGCTGCCACATCCTTGATGATGCATATTATTACAAATCTTGGAGGCTGCCCTCCAAATCTTGGAGGCTGCCCCTGGAGTAGCTCCTTTCATGCTTGTCCCCATAGGACCACCAGTCTGGCCAAATCCATGCTTCTCTAAATAAACCCCAGCAGCAGCTGCCTGCTGGTTTCCCAGGCTCATTCTACTTTGGAACTAGTATGAGACCTGTTTAGTCCTAATGCGACTCTGACTTGTGGCCCTTCAAATCACTTCTCTGGATCTGCTTACCCTGCAGTTCACTCCTCTGGGCCAGCTTGTTGGACCTGCCTTTAGCATAGCTCTCAGCTTAAGCACCCACCATCAGCTGCCCTAAACTCTGTAATCAGCACAGTGCTCCTCTGCTGAGAGCTTTCCCAGCCTCCACCTTCCCTTTTCTTGTCACTCCCATGCCTCAAAGCAGACATAAATATATCCTTAACTCAAAACTGTGGTTTCCCTTCATTGAGGCTCTCCCTGCTGTCCACTGGTTTCTGTAATCCTAGCTTCAACTCCTCTGGCTACTTGCTTGCCAGTTGCTGCCAGCATGTGTTGGCCATTAATTTATCCAGTTGAGTTCAAATGGTTGCATACTGTATTTTCTCTCTCCAGCCTCTAATTCAGAGGATCCACCGATGAAGCGGCAGTATTACTCCAGGGAGAGCAAGAAGGAAAGTGACTTTGGATCAATGCAAGGTAATAGAGGAAGAGAAGATGCAGGGGTAAAGACCCAATCCCAGCTGGAGAATTTAGTTTTCTCAGTATTTTTTGCGAATACAGTCATTTCCTCTCACTCCATGTCATGTTCCAGTACTAATATAGACAAAAAGATTGGATCAGATCGTATTTCACAACATGTTCAAAGATTTATATAAAAACTTCCTGTGATCAGCTCCTGTTGTTTAGAGCCATGGTGCCTCCCATAGCTGAAAAAGGAGAATATAAAAATGTTTGTCACAGAAAAACCTGGATGTACCAAATACTGATCTGTTCCTGTGATCTCATCCTCTACTTCCCTGACACAAGCAAAGAGCCAAAGTTATAATCTAGCCATATTTTAGAAAATACTTTAAACCACATGCATAGTGTCTGGTTGAGTTCATGAAAGGAAGCTCTAAAGGCAGCAGCTACTGTCTTCCATTTTATCCAGTGTTAGCTTAGCACCAGCATGGATCCTGGATGGCACAGCTGCTTTTCAGTTCAGTGGGGCAGGACTGGGCCTATAGCTGTTCATGAAAAAATAAATATAGCCCTGATCCTGTTTTACAAATAGCTATGACTTCCCTTTCCCCTTGATCATTCTGTGATGCTACATATACGTGCCATGATAAACAGCCCCACCTACCAGGTAATGGGCATTTTGAGAGAACTAGAAACCTCCTGGTGAACAGGCAAATTTAAAGCAAGGTGTGTGGTGCTTGCTGTCCAGAGGGAGCCTTTCCTGGGGTTCCTTAGTATGATTATAATAACATGGAGGTTGAGTGATGAGCTCCTGACTTGGAACAGCCAAGGCGAGGAATGACACCATACACTGAAAATAATGTTAGTCTCTTAAAAAGCAGAAATATTGTTGGCATAAACATAAGGATTTTCCTCTGTGAGTTTGGTCTTGGAAGGTACAGGTGTCTCTCTGAGATCAATTATAGCTATTCTTACTGTGAAGTCAAAGTAACTTTGGTTAAGTTCCAGACCTATATGGAGTAGACCCAGTAACAGAAAACCCTGTGGTGTTCTAGGTCAGGACAGAGGCACATTGGCTGAGCAAAGTTGTTGCTTGGAGTTTTCCATCAGAATGATGTACTGATAAAAAATGTTGTTTCAGTGGGATGGACAATTTCTGAAGGATAAAATAACAAGTCCACAGAGTCTTTATGTCTTGACTTTCAAAATGGCCACCTGCCAGGGCAGTCAGCCAGCTTGGGAACCAGCTATGCAGTTTCCTGACCTGATCTGCCTGTGAGCCTTTTATATAATTTTTTACACATCAACTGAATTTTTTATTTTTAAATTTATTTTAATTTTGTTCAGAATTCTATTAAATTCTGTTAAATTTTGAAATTCTAAACAAGATCATTCCTGC
>NW_005843463.1:15134-23520 GCF_000455745.1 Alligator sinensis
TTCCTGCTCTTCCGTTAGAATGGAGGGAAATCCCAGCTATCTTCTTATTTAACATAACTATTCAAAATACCCTTTACCTTCTTAGTACTAAGTGAAGCACCAGCTCATTAGTTTTTTTTTTTGAAGAAAAAGAAATGTAATATAACAATAATAATAATAAACAGTTGCTAACAGGCAGCTGCCCAAGAAATCAGGCAGTCTGGGAGGTAACTATTTTGGGAATGAGAGAGATGTTTGGCAAGGTTTTTGGGGTGCTGGCTGCCCATTCAGGGATTCGCACTGCCTAGGCAAGTCAGCCAACATGAGGATTTACCTGTTCCAGTTTGCTTTCAAAATGAAACCTTTCATTTTATTCCAAAAACATACCAACATTTCAATTTTTTTCAAAGTTGAAAGATTGGAATATTTTTTTTTCCTGCTCCCTAGGAGATGCCAAGCTTCAAGCAATCCTATTGAGTCATGCAGCTCTAGAACAGTAGTGGCCTGCCCTTGTGGCAGCTGTGCCACAAATTAACCCCTGCACCCACCTTGAGTTCTGCTCTGATTCCTACTCCTCCAGAGGCATACCTGATAGATTTTGCACCTTGGGGGTTCTGGAATCCAGCTAGAGTATAATGCAGGCAGGCTGCTGCAAGAGAGATTTGCCCACCAAGAGAAACACTTCTCTGGCTCCACAACTGCCACAGTTTGATATGGTAGGAAAATGTTAGCCTAGATATGGGCAGTGACACCTGACACCTTGTCTTGCAGTAGCACACTGTGGTGACACAGTAGGGGGTGCTACTATGCAGAGCCACCCACCTCACTGTGCCAGGCCCAAAACCACGCTTTGGGAGTCTCCCCTGGGGAGCCATCCCCCTTCCTGGAGAACAACCACAAGCCTGGGGTAATGCTGCCACCATCCGAGCACTGGTCTCTGTAAGGGCTCTGTGCAGCCTAGGGTACACAGACCCTACAAGCCTTGGGGGTGCTTTGCCCACAGTGGTATTTCAGGGTGCTTCTTTTAGCCTGAAGCATCCAAAGGTAGCCTCCTGCACCAGAGGAAAGTAAAAAGCCAAGCCCACCTTAGCCTGTCAAGCAAAGGGAGCAAAAAGGCCTGTCTCTCCCTTAAGGAATTCACAGCCAGGCATGCTGTATCCAGATAGCTTTTTACTGATTTGGGGGAGAGAACAGAAAGAGAGAAAAACACCTTGAGCAAGTTCTAATAAATTGGGTCATACAAACATGGGCTCAGTGGCCCTTTTTTATAAGCAAGAAAGAGGCAGTTCCCCTCCACTCAGGAATTTATTTTTACAGCCCTGTTGCCTGGGTGACCAGGTTGAACCAGGCTGCCAGAGTTAAAATAGAGGGGTGGCTGGAATGTCCCCATCCAGGGATGGAGAGAAGGGGATTTCTTCACACACACTGCCCTTGCTCTGCTTCATGGATAGGGTTGGCAGAACTTGATTTTTATTTTTTTTTAATACTTTCACCAGCTAAAACCAATGTTTATTTTTAAGCACTTATTTTGATTTTAATAAATTTACATTTTCAGGATTTCCTGGGATTAGGGGCTTGTGGGTAGGCAATTTAGTGATGACAGTATACTGTAAAAGCTTTATAAAAATCATATGTCAAAGTATAAAAAGTAAATATCTATAAATCAATAAAGCATACCTGCTTTAAATCATTCTATTCATTCATCAGAAAAGCACTGGGCTGGCAGGGACCAGAAGAGGAGTGCAGCAACATTCCCAGAGCTCTGGAAACATTGGGAGAGGCAGCAGTGGCTGTTCTTGGCCTGCTGTGCTGAGCTGGCAGGCCTGGGCTGCCACTGGGCTGGAGCCTTCCCCTTTCCTTGCTCTGGGCTTTGGGGAGGGGCTTGTTTAAGCAGACTCTTATATCCCTCCAGCCTGCTTCCCACACCTATAAATGAGCAGCTAATTGCTTAATAGATGAGTGTCTCTCTTTCTCCACTGTCCAGTAACAGGGTAAGGGTCCTCTGTTACAGTCCTCATTCTATAAAGTTGGATTATTATCAATGGAAATATTTTTCTATCAGTCTGTGAATGTGAGGTGCAATTGATGTTTATGGATAAAATCAAATCCTGCCAAGCCTATCCATGGAACACTGTGCTTCTCCTGTCTTCCATTCTGGCACCTTCCTTTACTGTGCATCCAAGATTTACATGGGACACTCAGCAGCTGCTCATGTTACTTGTGGCATGAGTGCTGCAGGCTGGCTACCCTGGTTTTAGAAAAAGCTGTTCAATTCCTGCCCACACTGCACCTGGCCTTGCTCCCTGACCCACTTTTGTATGAATGCTAGTGTTACTCTCACTTGTGGAAGGAAATTGCTCTAGGTAGATTCAGGCATCTGTCTCGGATGTAGTGTGACGGGGTGGAGAATAGGTAGACTGTACATCCAAAAGCCCTTATCTTGGCCTGAATTGCTGGTGCAACTGCCAATGACTGCAGACTGGGATAGGCAATGGCCAGACAATTCTAGGGAAAGGTATCCTAACAAAGTGAGATGTTTAAAAAATTCTGGAAAGTACATGATAAATACAGCAAATTAAGGGTCACTTTTCTTTGTACCCAGCAGTGCAAGAATGTGAACTGAGGAAAAATCACATAGACACCTTTCTCCAGATGTCCCACACCTTCATCTGGGTTTCTACTGTATCTCTATAGAAAAAGACATAGACATTCTCTTAACTAGGGTTACCATACGTCTGGGTTTTCCTGAACATGTTTTCTTTTTGGGTCTTCTGATCTCTGTCCAGGCTGTTTTTTGAAATATGAACAAATGTCTGGGATTTTGCTCTAGTCCTTTTTCAACATTGATGCTGGTAGAACTGCATTTCCTGGCTTGCCCTAGTGGTGGGAGTGTTTACCAGAGACCTGGATTTTCCATTTGCTATGGAAAAACGGATTGTCCATTGACCTCTTTAAAGGAGGAAACATGGGTTTCCCCTTGCAGGCTGGCAGCCTTCCAGCCTGCAAGGAGCTGCTTTGGGCAGTTGGAGGCAGGGGGTGCCATGTGCATCTGTGCATACACATACACCTGGCTGGCATACAGCCAAGCAGGGTGCTGGGACCAGACATGGCACCTGGATGCAGGTAAGTTGATGGGTAGTGGGGATTGAAAGGCCAGGGCTTGGGGGACTGTCTGGGGGACTGTGTGTGTGTGTGTGTGTGTGTGTGTGTGTGTGTGTGGCACAGGTGTGTGGAAGGGATGGGTGTATGAGAGGGCAGATGCCTGCTGGAGCTGGGGTAAGGTGTCTGGGCATTGAGTCTGTGGCAGGGCAGGGGCAGCAAGGGGGAGGTGCTTGCCCCTCCAGTGGGGAAGCAGTTGCGGGGGGCATTTGGGGGCATTGGGGAGCTGCATGGCTAGACTGGCAGCACCAGGTCCCATGCCCATGAGTGGGGTGGCCAGGAGAAGCTGCCTGGGGGCAGGAACCATGGCCGGGCTGCCTGGCACAAAGCAGGAGCCCCAGTGCTGGAGCCCACCCTCCTTCTCCCTCTAGCCTGCACCAGGGCCAAAATTGCTCTGCTACTGCCTGCACGAGTCAGAGCTGCCACAGCCATCACATTTCAGCCCTGGGAATGTAGGTTGGAAGTCAGGGCACTGGCAGGGATGGAGGAAGAAGAGGAACTGTGGGTCTGGAGTGTGGGGCACTAGCAGCACCAGGGGGCTGAGGGTTGGGAGTGAGGGGCACCAACAGGCCTGGTGGGGATGGGCTGGAAGTGAGGGGCACTGGCAGGGCTAGGAGGCTGTGGCTTTACCTTTTACATTTAATTTCTGGGGCAGTAACACTTGTTATTTACTGTAACAGTTAGAAACTGCCCCCCCAATCATATCAGGTGCGGCTGGTGAACTCAGATTGGTGGGGCGGTGAAGCACCCCATGGGAGTTTTGGGGTGGGGCGGGGTGCAGCATTTGCAGCTGGCCAGCAGTGGGGGCTGGGTGGTGGTGTGTGTTGCAGCCGGCCATAGATTCATAGATTCATAGATGTTAGGGTTGGAAGGGACCCCAATAGATCATCGAGTCCGACCCCCTGCATAGGCAGGAACGAGTGCTGGGTCTAGATGACCCCAGCTAGCCGTTTCCCACCTTTGGCCACTCTAACTGTGAAGAAGTTCTTCCGAATGTCCAGTCTAAATCTGTTCTCTGCTAGCTTGTGGCCATTATTTCTTGTAACCCCCGGGGGCGCCTTGGTGAATAAATCCTCACCAATTCCCTTCTGTGCCCCCGTGATGAACTTATAGGCAGCCACAAGGTCGCCTCTCAACCTTCTCTTGCGGAGGCATAGATCAGCAGGATTGGATGGGACCTCAGGAAGTTAAGTTAGAGCAATACTCTACTCAAGGCAGGATCATCCCTAACTAAACTATCACAATCAAGTGCCTGTCTAACCTACTCTTAAATATGTCCAAGGAAGGAGATTCCACAAGTTCTCTGGGTAGCCTGCTCCAAATCTTAACCACCCTTATAGTGAAAAAAGTTCTTCCTAATCCCCAACCTAAATAATTTCCCTTGCAGAAATTCAAGTCCATTGCTCCTTGACTATTTATGTCCCCTGTAGCCACAAAGAATAATCTATCTTGATCTTTCAATTAACCATCCTTCAGGTATTTGCAGACTGTTATCAACCCCCGTCTCAATCTTCTCTTTTTCAGACTGCCATAAATAACCCCACTTCTGTCAGCCTGGCCCCATAAGTTACATTTCTGAAGCCTCTAATAATTTCTATTGCTCTCTTCTAATTTGTCCACATCCTTCTTGAAGTGTAGGGTCCAAAACTGGACACAGTACTTCAGGTGAAGCCTAACCCCTGTTGAATAGAGCAAAACCACATCCCTTGATTTGCAAGGGATGCTCCTATAATACAGTATGCACTGTATTTTAAAGGATTTTTTTGCAAAAAAAAACAAACAAAAAAACACACTGTTGGCTCATTTCCAGTTTATGGTCCACTGTGACCCTTAGGTTCTTTCCTGCAGTATTGCACCCTAGACAGTCCATAGTTGTAAGCAGTAGTTTCAGTGTCCCCACAAGTTCACCATAACTGTTTACCCCTTATCAATAAATGTACCACTTCCACGCCTATTAAATCTCTATGCACCCTCTTGTAGCAGCATCCTTGCTGCAGAAAGTATTATGACCCTTTGGAGGAAAATCCCCTCAGCATAATTTGTCCTGCCGGGCTCTCGCAAATGTGAGCCTTGATAATTTTTTCAAAGACTTTGCCAAGGATGGAGGTGAGACTGACTGGCCTATAGTTGCCCGGGTCCTCCTTCCTCCCCTTCTTGAAAATGGGGACCACATTGGCCCTTTTCCAGTCTTCCGGGACTTGCCCTGTGCACCACGAGCGTTCAAATATTCCTGCCAGTGGCCGTGCAATGACATCAGCCAGTGCCTTCAGTACCCTTGGATGGAACTCATCCGGGCCTGCCGACTTAAAGGCATCCAGTTCTTCCAAGTGACTCTGCACCATCTCAGGGTCTATGCATGGAAGTCTGGCACCTTGCTGCTGCCTCTCTACAACCCCAGTGAGAGACTTGTCGTGCCCCTCTCTTAGGAACACTGAGGCAAAGAACTTGTTGAGGAGTTCAGCCTTGTCCCCCCTGTCCGTCACCAATTGCTTCTGCCCATAGGCCAGGACAGGAGCAGTGGGGTTTGCAGCTTCTTTGCTACTTGCCCGAGTGCCCAGCCAGCTGCAAACCTCCCCCCCTCTCCCCTCCCCTCCCTGGCCAGCTGCAAACCCCACCCTGCTCCTAGCTGGCTGCAGCTGTCCCCACTCCTCAGGGCTCCTGTGGGGCACACTCCACTGCCTCACCAGTCTGAGTTCACCAGTCACACCTGTATCATATACCTTTGCCCTGCCCACCCCACAGATAGGTGTCCTTTTGTTTGGAACTGGAAATGTGATAAGCCTACTCTGAATTGCATCCTGTATATCTGTCATGTAAAACATTCTTCCGCTACAAGGGTTGGTAGAAGAAAGGAAAATTGTGGTGTCTTGCTACCCAGGTTGTGAAAGCACCTCAGCCCTTTGTCTTTGGCATGGAAGCTCTATCAGTGGATAATTCTTTTTCATTCTCATTCATTCCTGTCTCTTTCAGGGGCCTCTGCCCTGCCTGGAGAGGATTATGATGCTGCAGAAGTTTATGACCTTGGAAATTATCATGTTTCTGGGCAAAGTGACTTGGAAGTCTGTGGAGTCATAGAAGAAAGCGACAGGAACAGGGACTCACAGTCAGGTGAGAAGAAATGCAATGTTACCATTTTGCACTACTTCATAATTAATCTCATGCTATGTAGTATTTTGGTGTAGAACTCCAGGAGAAGGAGCTTTTATGAATATAAACATTTCAACTTTAATTTAAAACAAAAATTGTTCTGAGCTCTTGGCCGCAGAAAGTAGCTGCAAAATGTCAACTGGGTGGAAACTAAAATTTCAGAGAACAGAAGACACAATTTAAAAGTAAATATTTTGAGTACTTTTAATATTAAAC
Organism: Alligator sinensis; assembly: GCF_000455745.1. NCBI lineage: Eukaryota > Metazoa > Chordata > Crocodylia > Alligatoridae > Alligator > Alligator sinensis. The sequence goes on from NW_005843463.1 coordinate 21,636, forward strand.
ATATAAACATAGTATTGCACTACCTTGCAGTCTTTTTACCAAAATGTGAGATCGTACTTTCCCTCTCTTTAGGAAATGGAATGGGACAAAATATCCTCTTTTTTGTACTCAGTGGGCATGTCTACATGAGGCACTACGCCACCATAGTGATGAACCATGGTGATGCAGCTCATTGCTATGGCGATGTAGCATCAGTGGGCATGAAATGTGATGTCAATACTATTGTGCAGTAGCATCAGAAACAACCTGTGTGGCACCAGAACAGTTCAGTAACAGAGGTTACTGCGGAGTCATTTAGTACTTGTAAGTACTAAATGACTCTGCAGTAACAACTGCTCAGTCTGGTGCACATGTAGACATGCCCAGTGACAATAATGCATAAACATAGCTTGCCTTGGTGGGCTGAGGTTTATGACATTGTCCACTATATAGCTCTTTGCCCTTGGCATATACTGTAGACTGATGTACACTGAACTACCACACTCCAGTCAGTATCACCTAGAGTAAGGTCACTTAGGGACTATGTCCACTGACTTTGACTTAAGCAAGGCCAGTAAGAGGAACCCCCACTTAAGAACCAGAGGGTGGTAACCAGCTCATTGGCCTTTCCACATTTGTTTTACTGAGTAAATTTTGGCATAAAGGCTTTTTTGTGAACAATGCCAGAGGAAGGTATATTATTTTTATCATTCTTGTATGAAGCTCAATTTATCTGTGTGACATTGTCCTTTTAGATTGCACAGCATTTAAGCAGAGGAAGTAGTTAGGAAAAGAAAGGAAACCCTGGCAAATATAGGATCCAGAAGTTTCCATATCACAGGCCCTGGTTCTCACAGGGGACTTCAGTCATCCTGACATCTGCTGGGAGGGCAATACAGTAGTGCACAAGCAATCCAGGAAGTTCTTGAAAAGTATTGGGGACAAATTCCTGGTACAAGTGTTGGACAGTGCAACTAGGGGCCATGCTCTTCTTGAGTGGCTTGATTCAAGCTGAGAACTGATGGGCAGATCCCTTGGGAGGCTAATCTGAGGGATAAAGGAGTCCAGGGGTGCTTGTACATGCCATGGGGGTTTCATTCAGTTTAGTTCTCCCCAAATTGAAATGGTGGGTTTTTAAAAATACCACTTCACTTTAGGGAGAATTAAACCAAACTAAACTCTGGCATGTACACGAAGGTAAGAACCTTGTCTTTAGCTGCCTCTCTGGTGGCAAAGGTGGGGGGAGCTGCTAGAGGGGGATGGTGCTCCCCAGGTGGCACCCGCCTGCTGCCACTTGGCCCAGGCAGCCCCGGGGGGCACTGCAGCTGTGGAGGGAAGCACCAGTCCCCCCCGCAGCTGCGGAGGGAAGCACTAGGTCCCTGCATAGCTCAGGCAGGCTGTGGGGAGAGAAAAAAAAAAAAAAAAAAAAAAAAAAAAAAAAAAAAAAAAAAGGGCTTCCCGTTTTGTTTATTTTTTCTTCAGTGGAGCCTGCCTGCACAGGGTGCCACTGGGTTGCACAGCCCCTGAGCTCCTTGGAGCCGTTTTATCTTGCTACGTACCAAAATCATTTAAAGCACTATACACTGCTGAGAGTGCAAACAGCAATGCCATTAAAGTGGTGTAAAAGGGTATTTAAGCCACTTTAAAGGCCAATTTTGTGGCATGTACAAAGGCCCCAGGAGAGCTGGTTGTATTTTAAATAAACCTTACTGAGAGTGCAGGAATGAGCCATCTCAATGTGCAGGAAGACTAACAAGTATGGTAGAAGAACAGCTTGGCTTAGCAGGGAACTCTTCAAGGATCCAAAACACAAAAAGGAAGCTTACAAGAGGTGGAAACTTGGACAGACAACTAGGGAGAAATACAAGAGTATTGCTCTGGCATGCAAAGATGAAATCAGGAATGC
>NW_005843463.1:23569-43109 GCF_000455745.1 Alligator sinensis
AATGCCAATTAGAATTGCAGCTAGCAAGGGACTTGAAGATTAACAAGAAGGATTTCTAAGAGTATGTCAGCAAGAGGAAGATCAGGGAAAGTGTGGGTCCGGTACTGAATCGGGGAGGCAACCTAGTGTTATATGATGAGGAAAAGACTGAATAACCCAACGCCTTTTTTACCTCAGCCTTGAGAGGCAAGGAAAGCTACTGGACTACTGCAGCTGGAAGCACAGTTTGGGGATGAGATGAGCAGCCAACAGGGACTATTTAGAAGAGCTGAACATGTACAAGTCCATGGGGCTAGATGGGATACACCTGAGGATGCTGAGGGAGTTGGCTAATGTCATTGCAGAGCCACTGGCCATCATCTTTGAAAACTCATGACAATCAGGAGAGTTCCCAGGCTATCAGAAAAGGGCAAATATAGTTCCCATCTTTAAGAAAGGGAAGAAGGAGGATCCAGGGAATGATAGACCAGTCAGCCTCATCTCAGTCCTTCGGAAAGTCATGGAGTAGGTCCTTGAGGAATCCATTTCTAAGCACATGGAAGAGAAGAAAGTGATAAGGAAGAGTCACTGTGGATTCATTAAGATGAAAGCCATCATGGATTCATGCCCGACTAACCTGATTGCATTTTAGGATGAGAGGACTGGCTTTGTGGATGCGGGGAGAGCAGTGGACATGATTTACTATACTTAAGCGAAACTTGTGATACTGTCTCCCTGTAACAGCGGGCCTTCTCTGGGCTGATTTGCCTTTGGCCTGCCCGCCTGTTTCTGGGACAACCACCCGCCTTCTCTCCTGCCATGCCTGGTTATTAATTGCTGTTAATTAAGAAGGAGGCTGCCTATTTCTTGCCCTGATGCCAGTGGGCACTATCTGCACCACAGCCCATGCCTCACAGATGGCATCCTTAGATGTTACTCTCACCGGCCCCACACTGGGTCCCAGAATCATCCAGTTCAGACCCCAACTGGATCCCTCCACTCAGGCAGCCTACCCTGCCCTCATTCAGGGCTGCTTAGCTCCCTGAACCATTTCCCCTCTCAGGCATGGTCCCCCTCCGGGACCTTTGACCACATAGGCCCTGGCCTCGCCTCCAAGGCCAGTCAGAAACTCCAGGACCTCCTAGCTCTGGGCATCCCTGGCTGTGGGCCCCTGGACCTTTTGACCGTTCTGGTCCTGGCCCCAGCCCAGGACCATCAAGGGTACTCTACAATCGGGCCTCTGAGCCTCTAGCCCAACTATCTCTCATGGGTCCACCTTCTAGCCCCTACTAGGGGTTAACCCACCCAGTTGTGGGAGCTAGGGTTAAAGCATCCCAACCTGCCTTTCATTGGGATGATCACTGGCCTGGCATTTCCTGGATGCTTCCACACCACTGACAGCCCCATCAGGCCACCCACTCCCAGCAAGGTGCAGTTTTAGGTTATGCCCAGGACCAAGAGCTTCCAGACCATCCCCTACAGCTTCTCCCTTACCTCCAGGTTGTTATGAAGACTCACAGCCAAGCAATGTTGCTGCCTCTGCTGCCAGTAGCAAACTGCCCTGTTTATATGGGTGGTCAGAGTTCTAAAATGGCCGTCGCAATTAAGCACCTGCTGGCTGCTTGGCCCCAGGTCTTAAAGTGGCAGGCACAAACAGTGCCCTGCCACACTCCCACAACATTCTCTCAAGCAAGCTAAGTATGGTTTGGATGAATGGACTGTAAGGTGGACAGAAAAATGGCTGGATCATTGGGTTCACAGGGTTATAATCAATGGCTTGCTGTCTAGTTGGCAGCTGGCAATGAGTGAAGTGCCCCAGGGGTCAGTCCTTGGGGTGGTTTTGTTCAATGTTTTCATCAGCTATCTGGAAGATGGGATGAAGTGCACCCTCAGCAAGGTTGCCAATGACATCAAGCTGTGAGGAGTAGTAGATATGCTTGAGGGTACTGCTGGACTCAGAGAGAACTAGACAAATTGGAGGTTCAATTAGGACAAGTGCAAAGTCCTGCACTTAGGATGGAATAATCCCATGAATCAGCAGAGACTGGGGACTTACTGGCTAAGCAGCAGCTCTGCTGAAAAGGACCTGGGGGGTGCAGTGGACAATAAGTTGAATATGAGCCAACAGTGTGCCATTACTGTGAAGAAGGCTAACAGCATACTGGGCTGAATTTGTAGGAATGTTGCTAGAAGATTGAGGGAAGTAATTCTTCCCCTCTGTTTGGTACTGGTGGGGTTACACCTGGAGTCCTGTGTCCAGTTTTGGGTCTCCCACTACAGAAGGTTGTGTGCAAATTGGAGTGAGTCCAGCAGAGGTCAGTGAAAATGGTCAGGGGACTAGGACCCATGACTTGTGAGGAGAGGTTGAGGGCACTGGGCTTATTTAGTCTGGAAAAGAGACTGTAGTGGATTTAATTACAGCCTTCAAATACCTGAAGGGTGGTTACAAAGACAATGAAGCTAGACTGTCCTCAGAGCAAGGAGCTCAGAGCAAGGAGCAATGGTCTCAAGTTGCAGCAAGGAAAATTTAGGTTAGATCTTAGTAAAAACATTCTCATGAGGAGGGGAGTAAAGCACTGGAACAAGCTACCCAGAGAGTTTGTGGAATCTCTACCCTTAGAAGTTTTAAGACCTGGGTGGACAAATCATTGGCTGGACTGATATAGCTGGAAATGGTCTTGCTTTAAGCTGGGGGCTTGGCTAGATGACCTCCTGAGGTCCCTTTTGACTCTAATTATCTTCTATGAGTCTATGATTCTAAGACACCTGGGGCGGATAGCTTCACAGAGGTAACGTCTGGACCATCAGGTGAAAAAAGGCTACCTGCTCAGTTACATCCAGGCTAAGGTGGGATACTCCTTCTGAGGCTAAGTCTAGGATGGAGCAGGCAAACTATGGCCTGCAGGCCAGGTCTGACCTTCTAGGCAATTTCAGCTGGCTCACAGGCACCCACTAATTAATTGTACCCTGCCCAGCCTGTGTGCTTTGCTCCCACCCTCCTGTATGGAAGGGTCTCAGCCAGCATGCACAGCTTCTGGGTGGGGCCGCTGCTGCAGTGGTTGGGGGACCTGCTCAGCTTTCCCAGCTTCCAGGAGCTCCTCCTCATATCCTTGATGCAATACATACTCTGGGCATAAGGTAGGGAAGCTGCAGCTAGGCAGGAGCACAGAACATAGGGTGGGGCTAGCAGGAGGCCAGGGCCCTCACCCAGGCAGCCAGAGTCTGGAGGTGGGCAGGGTGCAGGTGTGGATGTGTGGGGTTTGTGGGGTGTCAGGGAGGGTGGGGGGGCTGGGCACCTCCCCGCATGCCCCCCCTTGGCACACAGCCTCTGACCCTGGTGGCAGCAGCAGCAGGTGGTGGGCTCTCAGGGTGCTTATGACCAGCTTGGGCTCAGCCACCTAGCGGCACATGGCTCCAGCCAGTTCCAGGAGCTGCACGTTGCAGCAAGGAGCAGAGCCAGGTCCAACTGCCTCTATCATGCAGGGCTTGTGAAGCTCCTAGGACTTGATCCATATGCGGGAGAATTCTTGTGGTATGGATCTGGCTGCCTTTCCTGATCCCTGATGCCATGTGCAGCTCACGGGACTCTGCTGGAAGTGGCAGAGAGCCCTGCCCCCTGCTTCGTGGAAGAGTCCTGTGAGCTGCACATAGCAGCAGAGAGTGGGGAAAGCAGCTTGCTTCATTGCATAGGGCTTTCCCCACAGGGTGCAGGATATCCCCATGAGCCATGGGGAGCTCCACGCAATAAGAGGCGGCTGGCTTGGTGCCGCTTCTTGCTGCCATGTGCAGCTCTCAGAACTGGCTGGAGCTGCACGCTGTCACATGGCACATGGCTGCACCTGTATGGGCCATGAATCCCCCAAGGGCCTGCCACCTGCTGTTGCTGCCCCTGATGGCAGGGGCTGTGCACCAAGGGTGGGGGTGGAGAGTGTGGGAGGGGCCCACATGCCCCCACCCTGCCTCATACCCCACAAACCCCACACTCACTGACATTCCCCCACAACCCTCCCACATATACACACAGCTATGCTCCCCAACATACCCTACATCCCCCCCACAGCCACACCCTGCCACATCCTCCCCCCACACACCCTCATACACATCCCACACCCCACCATACACCCCCCAGCCATGCCCCACACACTCCCCCCCCAGAATATACAAGAGTAAGACTTTATTTTTCAGCTGTTATGCAATCATGTCTAAAATGCCAGTCATTCTGTAACCATCTCGAATACATATAGAGTGGTAATGAACACTTATTAGAGACCCAGATAGAAGACCAGAATTGGGACAATTAAGAGGCTGTACACTTGTGTTACATGAACATATATGGGTACTCAATGGATGCCTTAACTGTCATGTACCTATTTTGATATTTTCAGGATGGAGTTTGCACACCTTAAGAAATGAAGGGTCCTTTGTTGCTGAAAGAGATGACCCATCCCTACCTCCTTTGGATGCAGGTTATGATGATGTTGAAGATGTCATCTCTGGAGCATCAATATAAAAATGACTGAGTTTAAAGTAAATAGTCTGCAGAGACTATAATGTGTAAATTTAGATTCTTTCTCTCTGAAATGCTCACTGAGTATAGCAGCATCAGAAATAATCTCTGCTGCAGAACTAGTTGGACCAGCTTTTATTGGAGTTCGACTCATAAAGGTTCTCTAATATCCCCTGTAATTTTCCATGATTAGATTTTCTGGATGTTTCCTACTTTATTCCTAAAATTTCTGTATTATGAATTTATGCTTTTTCTTATTAAAACTTTTTGACATACTCTTCCAGAGAGGGTACTTCTTTCTCTAGATGTATTGGGTGGCTCCCTAGGGATGGTCTGGGAGAGAAATGGAGATTGAACCACATGAAGTTAATGATGGTAGAGCTTCCCTTCTCAAGTACAGAAAACTTTTAGGCAGGATGTCAGAAGTGAAATTTTGTGTACAGGAATAGTGACCAATTCCTAGGAATGGATGTGATCCTAACCCATGCTTCAGCATCTAGATGTTCAGGTGATTAATGGCATGTCATTTTCAGGTGTTTTAACATACACTCACATGGTTAGAAAATAGTAAAAAGACTTGTCTTTCCTTCTTTTAAAATTCTTATTCCACACCCATCTTGGTAACATCTGAGCATTGTACAATACTCTGTACTATGAAATATTTTCTCATGAGTTATTTTTATTCCATCCCTCTCTCAAAAGCAAAGATACATATGATTTTTTTTTAATATAAAGGGATGAGGGTTCCTAGTTCTTTGATCTTATGACGTGGCACAGATTCTAATAATTGAAGGCAGGCTGAAGTAGCCCACATGCACATACAATGGAAACTGTCATTTGGTGCCTATGATTTTCAAGGAATTTCATCAGAGCATGAAAGCTCTGTCTCTTCAATAGTGAGTCATGAGCAGGCAGGAAACAACTCTATTCCATCTGAGGGAAAATGTTGAGGAGCACAGGCCTAAAACGTGAGGTAGTGTTTACATATCTCAAGGCTAAACCATTAAGAGCCCTGAAGATGAGCACTGACACCTTGAATTAGACATGATAGCCCAAATCCATTTCACTGAAACACTACTGACACATTTAACTATAACTATAAGAGGAATTCTTGCAACCTGAATAGCTTTTGGATCTGATTTCCACCTGCCTGATGTATATTTGTTCAGTTGAGCACTCTCAGAAGAACTCACTCTGGCCGTATTTGCATTGTGGTGACTACATTCCATTGGGTAGGCAAGTAAATAAGAGTAAGTCCATGAAGTTTTATGCACAAGAAACCCATGATTAGCAATGGTTGGATGTCAGAACATTCAAAGGTGGGATCTTCAGCCTTTTAGCACAACACTCCAGTGGTTACAGCATCTGCCCCAGAAGTAGATCTTTGTTCTAGCCCCTACTTGCAACTTTCAAAGGCTTTAAAAACACATCTTCCTCTTAAGTGCCCTGACCATCTTATCACTAGGTAGGCAGGATCTCTCTCCTTCAAGGCAGCTAAGAAAGGAAGTTATGTGGGAACAGAGTGGGAACAAACCATAGGAGGCCTTGGTCTGTGTTCTGGGGTGAGAGGGAGAGCAGGCTATGCAGTTTGTTTTCTGCTCCTGCCCCAATGGCATTACTGTATTTTGCAAGAATGGTGCTCATTAGGTAAACTAGAGAGATTGCAGTGGCATCAGAGGCAGGAGACAAATTCCAGGGTACCCTCCATTCTGAAATAGTGTCCAGGTTTCCAGTGACTTGCTCTCCTTCCCACTTAATGAGACTAGTTAGCATGAATTGTTTCCTGAGGGAGGCATATTGAACAGTTCAGAAGTGCCCCTATTGTTATATTGGGAGATGGCTATGCATGCTAAGATTTGTGTTTCCCCTGAGCAGAATAGGAGCAGCATTCAGAACAGGAACACCTTCTGAAGGTGCCCAGGCTTTTTCCTTTCTGACTCTGAAATGGGAGGCTGTGGCTAGTAGAGGTGTGCAAAGTGTGCCCTATTCGATTCAGATTTGGATTTTGCTGATTCAGAGAATCAGCAATTTGGACACAGACACAGCTTTAAATGTTTTTTTTACATACCTTGAGGTACCAGTGTGGTTTGTGAATGCTGCGATGCTGGGGCGGATCAAGCATCCCACCGGAGTGCGGGGAGGCCCTCCACGTGCTTGGTGGCGAACTCAGAAGGGGACCAGAAGTACTTTCGGTCTACTTCTGGGTCTGCCATGGAGCTTGTCAGGGGGCTCCCTGCCATGATCCCCAACTCAGCAACTGGCTGGGGGGGAACCCAAGTGCCTCCCCAGACCCAGGAGGCACCAGTTGCTGAGCCCAGAGCCCGGGAGAGCCCCCCAGCATGCTCCCTGGTGGACCCGGAAGTGGACTGGAAGTGCTTCTGGTCCACTTCTGGGTCTGCTGCAGAGCACGCTGGGGAGCCCTTAGTGCTCCTGTGGGACACTACATGTGCCCCAGCATTCACAAGCTGCCTGCTACCTAGAGGTATGTAGAAAAAGCATTTAAAGCTGTGCCTATGTCCGAATCACCGAATCTTTCCGAATCGATTCAGAGGGTTCCGATTCAATTAGGAGAGATTAAAGGGTCCTCTGATTCGATTCGAATTTGGAGATTCGGCCACCAAATCGGGCTGAATCTCTGCTGAATTGACTCAAGGGCCGAAGTTCGCACCACCCTAGTGGCTACCCCTCAGGGTACAGGAGGATTGAGGTGTATAACTTTAGTAGTCTTCCATGATATAACCAGAAATTTAGATGTTTTAGAAGTGTGGTAAGCTGAGGCCTCGTGCAGTAGGTCAGCTATGTTGCAGGCATTTAAGCAACTAAATAGAATTTAGGCCTGAGCACTCTCCACCTGTCCCTGTGCTGCCTAAAGGCACATTCAGCTGCAGTGCTGCTTACCCAATAATTGAGAAGTCCTTTCCTGAGGCCCAGGCACCCTTCAGTTGGCTTCATGAATCACAAGAGGAGAAAGGTCACCAAGAGGGTGAGGGGATAATCAGTGACAGGATGATCACTTTACTGATCCCAGTGATTCAGAAAATGTCCTGTGCCTCTGCAGGGAGACACGGCCAGAGCTATGGAAGGTCCCAGTGTTACATACCTTGCAGATATCCACCAGTGACATTAAAGTAAGCCTTCCATAGTGATTTATGGCAACCCACTGCGCGATAGGAAAACAGTTCTGTCTAACCATTACTCTTTATTTATTCAAAGATATTGAGGAAGAGTCACAGGCACAAAAGTTCAGGATGTGCATGCCATCAGTTATGCAGATGCAAATGGGAGAATACCATAAAAGTGAAAACATCAGTGGCCTCATAAAATTGAAGAACCTGCAAAATTTGTGGGGTGACCTCCTTCATTGCTCATTCTGAAAAAAGGTACAGTGGCTAGAAACACAAGCTAGATGCATCCAGGCTAAGACTATTGTACAAAATCTGGGGCTTGTGTCATTTAGGAGGTCAGCCTAGATGATCAAAATGACTGCATCTCCCCTTAAAATCTATGAATATGTTGTGGGATAAACCATCATGATCTACTTGCCCTGCCCATGGGAAGAAACTTATGTCAGATTCACATGCATATACAAAAAATGCAGATAGCCTGAGATTAACAGACAGATATTGAGTAACACTTATGAAAGGTGCACACTAAACACCTAATGGCTATCTTTCACTGCAGGATTATTTCCAGCTCTTATGACAGTAAACTGCATCTGACTGGAGGACACGTGGCAACATGGTGGGGCTACTTGTGGCAGGGTAGCTCTTATAAAATGCCACAGTAATAATGCAGCCTCTAAAGTAAGGCAAATTTAGGGCACCTCAAAACCCTAGCCCCCACTGCCTTGTGGGTACTCCTTGGCTGGAAAAAGGCTAAGGGACATCGTCCTGACGGAAATGCGCTCTTGCTGGCGAATTGGGTAAACAGCAAGAGCTTTAATTTGTTGCTCTCTGGCAGGAGCTACAACTATCGAGGCACTGATATCTAGACTCAGTATGGCCTTTGGACTGTCTCAGTGGCATAATGTTGGGGGTGGTAGATCTAGCACAGCCTTCAATCCTCCATAATCTTGCCTAGGAATATGCACTGAAGGTCTTGGTGTGATCTGTACTAGCCAAATGATAAAGCGAATGATAAATGACATCCACATGCTGGAATGTTCAGACTAAACTTGTAACAAGCTGTGTCACTTTCAAATTGGGCCTGTCAGCCACAAACAGAATCATTAGGACCTCTTCTGTGTACACCATCACCCAGAGGATTGATAGTTGACTACAACTTCTAGCCTGTAAGTACAAAGGGAAGAAGCTGCACTGGCAACAGAAACTGAGGAACAAGGATTTTTTGAAAAAAAATGCTGTCAGTAAGATAAGGGAATAGTTACTTGCTGGGACTAGCTAGGGCCTTAATCCCTCCAAATGACATTACTGTGAATGGGGTGTCTATGTCCACTTGTTCTTCTGTGGGATTTTGCCACCCCTCCTACCAGGGCTCATGAAACCTTATCTTGGCCACAGAGGTCCTGGCTCAAGGTAGGCAACCCAATGTAAGGGATGCTTTGTATCCCCACATACTGGCAAAAGAGGGTGCTGTTAATAAGTAAGAGCCTAGAAAGGAAGCCGAATTAATTAAAAGTGCATGTGTTTTGTTTTTTTTAATTTACCTTGACTATATGAATTTTAAGTATCTAGACTCTCTTGTTGCTATTTTTAATTTTTTTTTAAAAAGTTTGTTTTAAACTTAGTTTAGGTTCTGTCTTCTCTAGTTCTGTTGTAGTGTTTTCCCCTAGTTATTAAACTTGTTTATTATATGCCTATACTTAGCTGTCCTTTAATTCGGTATCTCATCTCACAGGGAGGGTGGGAGCTTAAGACACTCAGTTCTCTGGTTTCTATATTAGCTTCTTATTCATACCTGGGTATGATTTAAGGTGTTGGCTTGTAAATCCCTAATACAATTTGGGTCCTGGATGAACAAAGGACCCTCTCTTTTCTCTTCAGGATATCTGAGAAGCCCCTATTCTTTTTCCCTGAAATGTAAGGGGCAGCACACTTCAGTGAAGACAGTGAGGACCCAGGACTCTTTCCTCATATTTCTGGGGCAAAATCAGGTGTGCTAACTCATCAGGCAGAATTAAGGCAGTTATTTTCTCAAGGATTTGTCTGCAGCATTGCTAGCTGGGCTTGAAAAAAGCTGTATGCTGCTGCAAGGCATTCAGTGCATTCTGATTTGTTACATAATGATATGTAGTCTCTTAATTCTGTGCTCCCACCTTGCACCAGGTCAGACAGCTGGTGGATTTCATATCTTTGAAATAAGTTAGTTAATGAAGTTCAAAGCTGCCCCTGCCTGTCATTGGTGATACTTGTACAGTGGCTTGCGTTTACACACAGGAAGCTATGAAGTGTCATAGATAGAATCAAAGACACAGATCCAGTGATAGTGGTTTAGGCATTAAAAATAAAGCCTTGATGTTCCTCCTTCAGTTATAAACTGGAGAGCAAACCCCTGGTTGTGTAAACTACAGCTGCAGGAACCACACAGCATGGTACTTTGCCACCATGAGATATGAACTCCCTCCAGCAAGGTTGGTTCTAGGAAGAAAGTGGTTTCTCTCCCTCTGCTCATTACCCCAAGACTGTCACTTTCTCTCAAACTCTGCAAGAGCCATGAATCTTAGGTAAAGTGCTTTGGGTCTTTTAAGTAATGTAAAGAATGAACTTGTGGCTAATTAGGTATACTCTTTGTAATAGATTTGTGTTTAAAGGAAAAAAAAAGCATCCGTGGAGAAGCTATTATTCTCTGATCAATATTTTTATCCCCTTCCCATTCCTTTCAGTAATATTTTTTGCTGAAAGCTGGAACCCATGATATTCTGTTCCTAGAAGCCTTGTACTTGTTGTGATAAAGGTCACATTATGAAGAGAGCACTAAGACCCATCTCTGTCCCTAATGGTTATGGCCTACAGAGTGAAAGATACTTCTACCACTCCAGGCAGATGTGCTATCTTTTATTAGACCAACTAAATAGTTGAAAAATTTGTTATCTGCAAACTTTTGGGCATGAACACCCTTCTTCAGGAGTAGAGAGACTGAGTACAGCTTGGTGTACAGGTATAGTGCTGAGTACAGTGGGGCCTTAGGGCCAGAACAGAACAACATACTGATCATGCTAAGCACAAGTGACACTGCTACTAGAAAGAGCCTAGATAAGAAGATTATAAATTACCATCACTGTAGCTAGCAGGGCTAGTCCAAGGGTAATTGGCACCCTAGGTGAACTGTGTGCCTTAGCTCCCCCACCACTTCCAATATAGAGGAAAATAAGAAGTCTAGAATGAACTTTGACATGTACTTATTTGATATTTGAAATGAACAATAAAACAAAAAAAATTATTGATAGTTTCACCCTTTTTATTAACCCTAACAGAATTATAACAGCTGGCCAGGGCTGCTATTTAGAATGATGTCCTGTTATTTTGTTCTGCACATAATTTTGCGGCCCTCCAAATTTTGGCACCCTAGGTGACCACCTAGTTCACCTAATGGATGAACCAGCCCTGGTAGTTAGTCATCATAGTACATGTTGGATGCTCTAATGCTGCCATAAAGAATATGGGATAGTCCTGTTCCTTCCTGATGTTGCTAATCCTTGTGGTCTGAGCTGTCCCTATGGGGGTGCAGGGCCCAGGGCAAATCAGCTTGTGCAGGGCCCGCTTAACACCATGCAGGGCCCATGGGACACCAACAAAGGCAGGGCATGGGCAGGGGCATAATTAAAAAACCCAAAAAACTAATCTATCATGATCAATGTCACGCCGCCTACATTCTGTAATTCACCTTCCTGGACTTCCTTGCAGCAAACTCTGCTATCAGACTGTGGTAATCCAGGTTTGATGCTACTTCCTTCTCAATGGACAGAATGGCAAGTCCACCTAGCCTCTCTTGAGACATAGCTGTCCTTAGGTAGTTCTTAATCATTTTTAATTTGGAAAAACCCTTGCTTCTCTGAAGCCACTGTTGTTATACACATAGACTTTTTGCCTATTGCTTTTAATCTTATGTATTTTTTTAAATTTTGCATTGCCTGAAGAAACTCCATTTTGTATTGCTCTGTAGCTTGACATAAGTGTTTGACCTTTGTATGCTGTATGTGTGAAAGAATGGGTGAGAGTGTGTCTGTGAAAAAGAAAAACAACAGCTGGCAACTGGCTGAAGAATGCAGACAGATAAAAGACCAAAACAAGAAGAAACTGCCCCAGAACAGTGAGAGAACAACGGCAGTTGAACTTCAAAGAAGAGCACAGTGATAACACAGCAAAAGCCCTGAGGACTGGGTGAATTTACAAGGCTATAAAAGATGGGGTGAGACAGATTGATTTTGGGTCTTGTTCTGCATTTCATCCTGGAACATCGGTTCGTCTGATGAGATGGACCAGCAGGAGCTTGGCTCCCTACTCATGATCAACTTGGCTGGCCACTAAGTTGATCCGAGTACTGATAAGACTGGTAATGTATAGCAGCGCAGAACAGACATTGGGGTATGAATGTAGGGGGTGTGTGTGTGTATTAAGCACCTAGCCAATAAATGAGGCATCTTGCTGTATCCTCCCTTATAAGGTCTCACTCGCGATTTGAGCTCTTGGCAAAAAGTGTAATACTGTGACTGGGATTGTCAGCAAAATCCTGTATGCAATTGCTGTGTTTGGGAAGGTACTATCAAGTGATTTAAGAAACTGAATGGCTTCAAGTGCAGTACTTGTTCCTTCAGGGATGAATTCTCATAGCACCTGAAGCTCTGAGAAAAGGTCTGTGCTGTTGATATCATGAGATTATCTGTCAGACAATGAAGTGCCCAGATCCATGCAGTGCTTTCTCATGTCATCTTCTGTCATTTCTCTGAGTTTCATACAGAAACTCGAAATTGTCAGTGTATCCTTGCATTTGTTTGAACTGTGTGATCAGTGAGATGAGAGCCTGATCCACGATGACCAGAAAGTAACTGGTTTCAAACACTTTGTCGGGCCAATTCTCCAGCTCCTTTCGTTTCACGCATCGTTCTCTGAATTTAGGTTCAATGACCATTTCAGATGCTATTTCTGTTGCTGTGTTCTTGGCTGAGGCAAATCCAGTGTTCCTATATTTTCACAAAAAGTCAATTAGTGCTTTGATTTGTGTGATAGCCACATCAAGCTGTATTTCCCTGGATTGAAGTGTCTTACTCACAGTGTTTGCAGAGAACATGATGCCATACTACACAACCACTGCAAACAGAAATTCAAAATTTTCAAGTCTGTAGTTGGCCAAGGACTCAGCCTCCCTTTTAACTTATGAGTGGTCACATTCTTCAGCAACCTGAAGCAAGACATTCCTGATACCACTTGTCTGGTAGCGAATTGCTTTTAAACTCTCTACTCGACACTCCCACCCAGTGTCTGACAACGCCTTTGGCATTAGAGAGGGAGTATGCGCTCTCAATATTTGCCATCTGTTGGTTGAAGATGCAAATATGTTGTAAATTCACTGTACAGCTCCAAAAAATGTCATGTCTTTTGAGCTACGTTTCACCATATCTCCCAATACCAGGTTAAGTTGTGGCAGCTGCAAGGAATGAAAAAGGCTTGGTGGTTGAGTTGAAGGATGCGCACCTGTATGCCTTGTTTCTGGCCCTTCATATTTGCCCCATTGTCATATCTCTAACCCCTACAACCACTAATATGAAGACCAAATCTATCCAGCGCAGCTATGAGAGAATCTGACAGTCCTTGTCCACTTTTGTCTTGAACCAGAAGAAAGTCAATAAAATTCTCCCGTACCTTCACTCCTTCAGAAGTCACATAAGCATAATGAAGCACAAAGGACATCTGCTCTTGGTGACTCAGATCAGGGGTACAGTCAAGAATAACTGGAAGTTATTTTGCAGTCTTCACCTTTTCAAGAATTTTTTCTTCACCTACAATGCCGTCATCGAGATTAGCTCATTTTGAATATGAGGCCCAATATAATGATCATAGATTTCTTTGTTTTTAATGCGTCAGACATGTTCTTGCATCGTAGGATTGAATTTAGCTATCGTTTCAGTTAATCTCAGGAAGTTACCAATGTTATGTTCATAAAGCCTTGCATTTGTTCCATGAAATGCTAAGTTCATGCTAGGTCAGCTAGGTACTGCACAACTGCTATAACGTGTCAACACTGTTTGCCAATGTTTCTTCTCATTTATTTCTCATAGTGTATAGTCACTTTTTGTCTTCATTGCAGAAAATCTTCTCATTATTTCAATCCATTTTGTTGAGTTCACAATATGCAGCCTCCCTTTACCAATTTGCATGACGTTTTTGAGCCGTACAATTTGCAGCAGAGGCAAAAAGCTGCATCAGCTTTCTTCTAGTATCCCAGCCAATTCCTTTCATCCCTTTCTCCATTTGGCAAACTCCATGTGTATAAGTCTTCTGAAAAGTGTCGATTGTCATCATTCTTTGGAAAAACATAGTCATTACCAGTTATATTCACAGGGCCTCTCTCCACTAAAATGTCTATTGTCTTGTTGAGTAAATCTGGCCAATTTGCTGGGTCATACATATCTTCTTCAGGAGAAATAGTGTTGTCAGATTTTTCTATGTTAACAGCTTGTAAACATTTTGCATTATTGTCCTCTTCTTCAGCCTGGATACAATCGCTGGAGTCCATTAATTCAACATTTTCCTCACTACCCAAAACACTTTTAGAAACCATAAACTTTTCCAGTGAATCTTTCAGTGCCTTATCCATTTCTTCTCTTATTTTTTTTCTGCACCCGAGCTATATTTTGTCCATTTGTCTCTGTCGCTGCTAGTGCTAGCCATTGTATGCTACTGACAGGGCCGTAGCCCTGTATATAGCCTACCGTATATAATAACAGGACTGGACTGGTTATTTTGCCTTACTTAAACTGACACTGGGGAGGGAGTGGAGCTAAGGCTGTGTGGTGGAGTGGGGCAGGGGCCATTTGTAGACGACACTTTAAAGAGGACACTGCAATTAAATGCCTTTTGCTCCACTTTAATGGTGTTGCTGTTTGCACGAGTTTGCAAATTTGGTGGCGTGTTGTGCATTAATTCCAGCTGCTGTAGCACATTTGATGGCGTAATGTGCCTTAAATGACTTTGGGACGTAGCAAATGACGTCAGGGTGCTGCAAAGTAAAACGCCTCCGAGGAGTTTTGGTTTCCTACCCTACAGCTGCAGAGGGAAGCACCAGGCTCCAAGCAGCTCAGGGGGTCTACAGGTAGACTGCACAGGCAGCCTGGCAGCAGCCTGGGAAGGTAGGCTCCACAGAAGGAAAAAAAAAAGCGGCAAGCCTGATTTCTCCCCCCTCCAGAGCCTGCCTGCCTCCCTGCCTGCCTGAGCTGTGTGGGGGCCTGGTGCTTCCCTCCGTGACTGTGATACCCCGCCAGCAGTGCCTGAGCCGGATGCCTGTGGGTGTGTGCCACCTGGGGGGGTGCTGTTGCTGCTGTGGAAGGAAGCACCAGCTCCCCCCCGCAGTTCAGGGACCACTCTGCCCACCAGAAGCTTGCTCTCCCCTCCCCACCACTGGAGAGGCAGGTAAGGATCGGGCTGCAACACAGGTGTACATGACATGGGGGTTTACTCACCCTAAATTGAAACGGAGTTTTTAAAAAACCACCGCTTCAATTTAGGGTGAAATAAACCCCTGTGTTGTCTACAAATGGCCTATGAAATCTATGAAGCCCCCTGCTCAAAACAGGACCAACCCCAACTAGATCATTCCAGCCAGGGGTTTGTAGAACTAGGCCTTAAAAACCTCCAAGGATGGATATTCCACCACCTGTCTGGGTAACCTGTTCCAGTGCTTCACCACCCTCCTAGTGAGAAAGTTTTTCTGAATATCGAACCTCAACTTCCCTTGCTGCAATTTGACTTGAAACTTCATCTGACCCCTTATGCAATGAGGGTTCAGATTTTTGCCTGATGGGCCATTTTTGAAGTGGTCTGCAGCTGTGCACTTCTGTTTGGTCACAGCTATAAGCTAGCTTTTGTGGCCAGATTGGGTGAAAATTCTCACTTCTGTCCTTGTCCCTCTTAGATTGCTGAGTCCAGAACTGAACACACTACTCCATTAGAGGCCTAACCAGCACTGAGTAGAGTGGTACCATCATCATCTCCCATGTCTCATACATTTTCTCTGATCCATTTATAATTACTCTTTGTGGTCGTCACAGTTATGTGGCTGTAGTATTTGCTTAGATGCTCCCTGTTAAAAGTGTATTTCTGAATGGTTTTTGTTCTGGTGGGGAAAAGGTAAGTGGCTGGATTGCAGAGGGTCTGGATGTGGCCTGACTAAATGCACTCCACCCTCTGGAATGTGCTGGAAGGGCCCCTTTCCTGAAAAGTGTGGCTCTTCCTAAAAGCTAGTGGCAGCAGCAGGGACAGGAGATATAAGCAGGGGAGCTGGAGGGTACGTGTGAACGGAGGTGCCTGTGTGAATGCCTGCCAGCCTGCAGCTTCCTGAAATCAAAGTAAGCCTGCTGGTGTGAAGGCCCAGGAGTGGAGACAGAGGGAGTCTTCCAATGGGGACTGCCTCTGGAAAGGCTGGAGTGGTGGGGCAGAGACAACCAGATGAGAGACAGTGGAGACACGAATACCTTAGGGGATGCAGCAGAGTTTTGCTTCAGAGACACTGACAATTCCTGCCAGCCACTAAAACCAGATGGGGACTGAGAAGTAAGCAATGGCCAAGTGGAAGAGTGAAAAGTTTTAGGAGCCAGTTTGTTTTAAACCTTTATTTTATGTCTTGTATCCTACTGTTTCATTCTAGGGTTTTCCCCCTAGTTATTAAAGTTGCTTTTTTAATGCCTAAATTTAGCTGTCCTTTAAATGGGTATCTCACCTTGCCAGGGAGTTTGCACCCTCATGGCCTTGGCCAGTTTGGGGTTCTGACACAGTGGTCTTTCAGCCAATAGGTCTTTACCTAACAATAATTTTATCTGGCCCACATGTCTCCAGTTTGCTTTTGAGAACATTATGTAAAACTATGCTAAAAGCTTTATTAAAGTCCAGGTATGTTGAGTTAACTGGATTCTCTTCATTGATCAAACTAGGTAACCCTGTCAAGCGGGGATATCAAGTTTGTTTGGTGTGGTTTGTTAAGTCCATATGAGTCCATATGGCTGTTACTGCTCACCCCTTTCTACTTGCTCAGGTAACTTTCCAGATACTGAAGTCAGTCTGACCAGTCTATAATTCCCCAGATCCTCCTTTCCCCCATTTTGAAAGGCAAGTAATTGCCACAGATTCCCCAGAGGAACACTTGCTTGGGACTCCCAGGCTTGTATAGGCTCTCTGAGTGCCTCCTGAAATTAGCTTCTAGAGTGGGTGAGCCCTTTGTTCCTTGGACTCCAAGACCCAACGTTTTGGTCTCTGACCCCCTTGGTTACCTGAAGCCCACCATCTTCAAGCTGTTTTCTGGCTTAGCTTTTGGCAGGGAATTTACACCTTTGAGGGGGTAGGTGCACCAAAGTCACAGGTAGTAAAGCCTATAGCTCTTTTTAGGTTAAAGTTACACATTACACTTAGATCATACTAAGGGAACATAGAACACAAGCATCTGCATATTAAAGCTCATTAACTCATGCTAAGTGCTTTCTGAGCAGCTCAAAGTTATGTCACTTTAACTGAGGGTTAACTCTGGGCCATGCTACCTAGCTCATGTCATGATAACTTTAGTCTGCTCCAAAGAGATGAAACATGAAATATACGGTTTTCCAGCATTCCAGGATGCACCACTCCCATCCCCTTCATCACATATTTTTTTTGGTTTCATGTAGGGATTCAAACCTTGGCTCTGATTGGGTCCCAAAGTGTCACAATCAATCAACTCTGTCCACAGTTTATGGTCCCTTCCACTTTGGGGAAGAAATACTGAACACAGTGAGAGATTAATTCTACAGATGGATATGAACTTAATGCTGAGGATCTGGAAATCTCTGCCCCTTTGGACATGTTTGAGTCTTTCCCTGACCCCTGTACATGTACTTGGAGGTGAGGAACCCATGTCTGCTCTAGTGTGGTTTAATCCCTCTCTCTACTCCCTACTCCTGCTCATAGGGGCCATAATTTAAATTGGGCCCAGCTAGTAAGCCAAATTAAACCTTTGAAAACCAGAAACTACAAGATGAAGTTAGACATCATCTTTGTATGTGTTTGGTGGAAAGAGGAATTAGTTGGTGTTACAGGGTACCCAAAACCCCCCCAATTGAAATACCCTGCTCTCTGGGCAGTCTGCCCAGCTGTCTCCTGCCACACCTTGATGTTATTTGATATACAGAGTATGGGAGGCTGCCCTGGTCTTATTATAAAGACCACCCAAACTGTGGTCCTGGCCATATGAAGCAATTGCATGGCTCTGTACCTCCCCTACACCATGCCCCATGCCTCACAAATGGCATCCTTACAGATGTTCTACCCGTTGCTGATGCAGCCCCTCTCTGGGCCTTCTGACCTCTTGGCCTCTCTCAGCCCCACTCTGGGACCTTGGACCGGCCTTTACACAGCCCCTTCCTGGGTTGCCGGACCCCTTGGTCTCTCCTCTGGCCCCTCTCTGAGTCCTCAGACCCCTTGGTCTTGCACAAACATTTCCTGGGTACCAGTCTCCTCGGTTTGTCTCCCAGTCCCTCTCTAGGCTGCCAGCCCCTTTTTGGTCACTTGTCCTTTACCATTTAGTTCTCCACTCTTCTGGCCACTCTCAGGGCCACTATATACCACAGACCCCACACTGGGTCTCACTATCAGCCTCAGGATCCTCACTGGGCCTCACTACACCACATGTTGGGCCCATCTGGTCCTACCTTTGATTCCTCAGCCCCTCACTGGGATTCAGGACCCACGTGGCCTCAGTCTTTTCGGGTCCCTTGTTGGGCCTCTGGACCCATGTGACCTCTGTCTTCCTGCCAAGTGCTTTTCTGTTGGGGTGTGCTTCCTTAGACTTTCCTCTCCACAGGGAAACCCACAAGGCAGCGCTGAGGTTTCTGGTGCCCCATCTTCACTTTTCCTTGGAGGCTGCATGACATTTCATGGAGGCTGCCCTGCCATAGGAAGCCCCACCATGCTAACTAGCTCCAGTAGGGTACAGTTTCAGGCCTTATCCAGAACTGGGCTTCAGGCCTACCTGATTTTGCTCATCCCTCTCTGGGTTCCCCCCTAGATGTCTTATCCCCCTTCTGGTCTGCTAACCACTAGGGCCCCTGGCTCTGGTTCCATCTCCCCTCTGAGTCTTCCATCTCTGGCCCCAGCTCACTCTTGGACCCCTTTCCTTGATTTTTCTTCCTTAGGGGCAGCACACCCTTTGACCCTTTCCTTTTGTGCTGTGGCCATACAAGGACCTTTGGCTTTTCTTAGGCTCTGGTCCTGGCCCTCCTGGCTCTGGCTGTCTCTGCCCTGGTCCATTTCACCCTTTGGCTCCTTCTGGGTCCTGGCCCCCTCCAGGCCAGTTGAGATTCCCAGGGTCAGTCCTCCAGCTGTCAGCCCCCTTGTCTCTGTGGGTCCATCTTCTTGGGCCCCTCCATAGATCACTCTTTCTCTGTCTCTGTCCACCACTCCCTAGGTCTTTCCCAATGCAGCCCCTTCCTTCTCTGGGCTCATCTGGATCCCTCAATAGGCTCAGCAGGTTGTCTGACCTCTTAAAATGGCAGGCATATCAAGTGCCCTGCTACAGTCAGGTATAGAGGTGAAGGGGGAATAACATAGAGCGAGTTGACTTGACAAGACAGAGACATGGCTGGGGAAGCTGAGATGAAAGAGACAAAAGTAGGCACTGTTTTGTAATAGAGAATTTGGTCTGATATAAGCTTGAGCTACATAACTGAGGAAGTGTGTAATAGGCAAGAAAGCAGTTGCATGTCAATTAGGTATACAGCACTCCTGAGAACATAGAGAAACATTTTAGAAACTGGTGACTCCTGCAGTGATTATTATTTAATGAGACAGCAAGGAAAGGGTGACTTTGAAACAGTATACAGGGGTATATATTGTGTGGAGGACTGTTGAGGGAAAG
>NW_005843463.1:43140-46411 GCF_000455745.1 Alligator sinensis
AGGACATAGGACAAAAAAGTACCAGCAGGTGTTCTTTAACATGCTTAATAGTATTGTACTTACTGCAAATACAAGTAGCAAATTTACTTGCAAATTTACTTGCAATTACTAACTGTGCAGTAGACCTTTTATAGGCACTGGACCAGGAGCAAATCTGCTCCCAGTCAGCCAGCTACCAGGGGGTGGAAGCTAGCTTCCTGCTCCTGGGACCTGCCTGCTGCTGGGTTGGGCTCCACCACTGGAGCCCAGGAGGGGACCATATCCTCCTGCCCTGACAGTAGGGAGCTCTGAGCCCCTCACTCCAAGATTTTGATTGGGGAGTGGGGACTGGGAGATACTTATCTCCCAGGCCCCACTTCACCATTGTGATCAGGAAGCGGGGACTGAGGGAGGCTGGGAGATCCTTATCTCCCAGTGCTGGCTCTGCAGTTGTGGGGACGGCCCTGGGAGATAAAGATCTCCTAGTGCTGGCCCCTTGACCATGGAGCTGGTTCTGGGAGTTCCCTGATGGTGGGGCCTGGGGAGACTGTTCCCTACCCAGCTCTGCAATCATGGAGCTGAGCAGGAAACAGGCTCTTCAGTCTCTGCCCCACAATTGTGGACCAGGGGCTGGGAACTGTCCTGGTCAGGAACAGGTCCCAACCTGCCCCCAAATCAGGCAATTGAGGTGCTGGGCTTGGAAAGCTGCAGAGGTGGGGCAGGTCCCAGCCCCCTGCCCTGATCTCTCACTGGGGCAGCTATTAGTGAGCCCCCCCAGCAGATTTAGTCAAGATATGAGGAAAAACTTCTTCATGGTAAGGGTGGCCAAAATTTGGAATGGGCTTCCAAGGGAGGTGGTGCTCTCCCCTACCCTGTGGGTATTTAAGAGAAGGCTGGATAGGCATCTGGTCCCAGCACTCATTCCTGCCTAGGCAGGGGGTCAGACTGTTGAGGTCCCTTCTGACCCTAGCATCTATGAATCTATGAATCTATGGATATGCAGTGAATACCTGTCCAGCTGGTGACTCACTTCTATCTGCTCCCCTGGCAGATTGGGGGAGGGGCCTAGGACCTGCTCCTCCCCTGAACCTCTTTCCAAGTCCCCTGCTCTGATCTGTGAGCTGGGGCTGAGATCTTCTTGCTGCTGGGGTAGGGGGACGTGCGTCTACACTTGCAAGGAAGCAGGAGCAGATTTTCTGGCAATGGCAGAAAACTGCTCCCATTTTCTGGGGCCCTGCAATGGGCCCCTGCTGCTACTGGGTGGAGCTCCAGGTTTTGGCTGCAGCACCCTCTTTAAAGCCAGCCCTGCTTGCTGCTTCCTGTCCAGCCACTTGCTTGATCAGGAGCAGCATGCACAGTGCAGGGACAGCAGGCAGCAGTGTTCTTCTTTCCACCTGTGCCTCTCTGCACCATGGCTGCTCCAGACCCTGGCCCTGGCAGCAATGACCAGTGCCCTGTGCTTCTGCTGGCCATCGCGCTGGCTCTGCTGGCTGCTGTACTGGCCCTGCTGGTTTGCTGGGCTGACTGCCACCTGGCCCTTGGCTGTCTTACCCCTCCCAACTCTTCTACATGCAGCAACCACCTGCCTGCCCGCTGTGCACTGTCCCAGGGCCACCAGCACGCAGGTTCCACCTTAACCCTATCTGTCTGTCTGGCTGGATCCCAGTAGGAACACCTACGACGAGCTCCAGAATGCCACCACCAGGGCTGCCATTGCCCTCCTGGGCCTCCAACCCCGCTGCCTATGGGCCCGATGGGCCAGCCAGGACTGGTGGCTGCATATTGCTTAGCACACCTGGGACAATGAGCAGTGGTTGAAGGTGTTCCAAATGACCCAGGCCACCTCCTGGTATCTCCTGGAGCAGCTCTGGATATACCTGGAGCAGCAGGACACTGGCATGTGGCCACTCCTTCCCACAGACACACCCAGCAGTCTGTGGTACATCAACCACCTGTTTGGCTTGGGCAGGGCCACCACTAGGGATGCTATCCTGGAGTTGTGAGGCACCCTCCAGGATATTTTGTGGGACACGGTGTTTTGTGTGCATGACATCCTGGTGGTTGGTGGGGTTCCATGGCTTGGGAATCTCCCAGTGCATTGGGGCCCTGGACGGGACCCACATCCCTGTCACCTGCCTGCCCCATGGAGACCAGCCCTACTACAGCCAGAGGGACTTTCACTCCGTAGGGCTGCAGGCCATCATGGACCACTAAGGGTCTTCACACATGTGAGTGCTGGCTGGGCAAGCAGCACCCACAACGCCCATGGTTCTGGAACTCCAGCCTGCCAGCCCTAGTACAGAGTGGCCGCTTCTGCTCACCTGGAGCGCCCTTAGACTTCTTGCTTGTGCTGGGGCAGGAGAGGCTCCCAGCCCAGAGTCCTCCTGGCCCAGAAGCTCCCAGCCCAGTGCTCCTGGCCCAGAGCCTGAGGTCAGCCCCCTAGTGGCAGGACTGACCTGGGAGCAAATTTACTCCTGGATTGTGTCTACATGTGTATAAGCATGCAGTAACTAATCATGAGTAAATTTGATACTTGCATTTGCAGGTTTCAAATGTACTCACGATTAAGGGATTTTATTTTGCAGTAAGCATGTACACGTGTAGATACATGTGTTTACTGTGCAGTAAACTATGCTAATGAGCAGTTAAGTATCTCATGTAGACGTGCCCACTGTGTGCTCTAGCTAATTGCTCCAATGTCTAATGCAGCTATACTAACAGAGTGATCACAGTTGCAGAGTTTGCAGATACTTCTGATTGTCTATTGCCAGATTCAAGCTAGAGCAGAGTTAAGGTTGTGTGGACATATATCTTAACACTGTGGGAAGAAATCTGTTTCACCTAGTGAACAAAGAAATGGCAGTTTGGGACCAACTCTGAATGCTCTGAATTATCTGTAACTTCCAGACATGCACAGATATCTCCTTATTCCTGTAATGGGGCACCTATACACATACAGAGTTAGAGAATTGCTCTTAGGTTTTAGTACAGTAACTCAGAGGTGGCTACAAACTATACTTCCGTCATCCGTTAGGTAGGCCCTGATACCTATGTATATGTCTTGATTTTCAAAGTTTTAAAATATGAAACACTTTACAATTTCATTTCCTGATTTTCAGAAGTTTGAGTTTTCTAAACTCAAACTTTAACTCAGTGTTATAAAAGAAATTTTTGACATTGATAAAATTAATTTGGATATATGATTTTATTTGCTTAATAACACATATTTTAGAAAAGTTTAGAAAAAGCATGATTGTAAATTTGATGTTCCTGCCCCGAACCAGAAAGAGCG
>NW_005843463.1:46442-49577 GCF_000455745.1 Alligator sinensis
CATTATCATCTGGGACTGTAGCGAATGTGACATCACAAGTGGATCTGTCTCTCATATATGGTTACACACAGTGTTTTACTATTTCATTGGAAGTTTTGGCCATGAAACATGGTAGATAAACCCCTTGATAATGTCTAAAAAGGTGAAGATTGTTTGTATTGGTTCCTCCTTGTAGCTGATGCTAGCACCTGAATCTATATATTTTGTCCCCCAGCTTAGTTTCTTGTCAGACACGGAGAAGCCCTGGCAGAGTGTGAGGTGCATGCAGGACAGTGCCAGCAAGGGTGAGGAGCATAATGGCAGTGAAGGGGCACAGCTCCACTCAGCTGCTTTGGTTTCTTCTCCTACTTGTTCTTCAGACAACTAACAGTGAGTATGTTATACATTTCTCTTATGTATTTTGAATCCTTTTTAGCTAGGAATCAAGGCACTGAGAAAATAGAAACACAAAAATTCAAGAAGTTATTCTTTCACTTCTCCTTCTACCAAGTTATGGAGTCTGCATGTTGAAATGTTCAAATAGATAGGGTTGTTTTGTTCTTTATGTTTATAGTAATTGCTCCCATCAAATAAAGCATTAATGAAATATTCACATATCTAAAAAGAGTAAAACAAAAGTTAGAAGGGAGTTTAAGGTTTATCCAAAAATAGCTTTTTATCATTGAGCCACAACCCCAGAATAGGCAGCTTGTTTTCTTAAGGGAAGAATATTAAATTAGGATGTGCAACTCATCATTCACTGGGTGTTACTGTAATCTTCATATTTGCCATCTGAGTGTGAGAAGTATCTCTTAATCCCATGGTTCAAATCTGTACTGGTCATTTGCAGGAGCCAGAAATAATTTTTTTCTCCCAATTGAATATGATATTTACTTCCTTATTTTTGTAATTAATTTTTTGCCTTCTTCTGAAATATTGGACTTCACCTGCAGACACAGGCGGGAGACTGAGTAGGGCAACTAATGGTTCCAAACGGCTTTCTCAAATTCTCAGATCAAATTAATCTTTTGATTGGGGTTAAGAAGAAATTTTCTCCCAGCTTAGATTAAAAAAGGTTTCCAACCTTTCCCCCCTTGTTCCCCTCTTTAGCATGGGGAACGTGAAACTCATCATTCACTGGGTGCCACTTTAACCTTCATATTTATTGTTTGAATTTCAGAGTGTCTGGTAATCCCATGATTTAAGGCTGTTCTTGTCACCTTCAGGACCCAGAAAAAATAATTTTCTCCCAATTGAATATCATATTTACTTCCTCAGGTGGTGTACATATTAATTCAGTATATTCCAGTTTTCAGAGGGTGGGTATAACATTTTTAAACTCTTTATTTCTGACTTACAAAATTGCTGAATTCTTACCTGAGCAGGCTACTCCAGCAGAAAAAGAAGAGGAGCACGTTGATTCTGAATAGAGATCTGATATTCACTATCTGATGTTAATTCTGTTCCCTTTGGAACTGACAGTAGCTAATCTGTAGAGTGTATAGCATACTAAGTAAGAAAGAAAGAATGGAAATATTAGTACACAAATACTAGGAACCTGGGAAACAGCATACCCTATGATACAGGATATAAAACCAGGTAACCATAGAATTAATAGACCTGTCATGAAATAATTCTCATGACTGGAAAATAGAGACTGGAGGATATGCCCTACTCAGGAAAGATAGAATTAAAGAGAAAGGCTGAGGCTTGCTTTGCACATCAATAATCTGGTAGACCGCATGTAAAAAAAGGAAGAATAAAATGGATAAAACAAAATCTGATTGGATTAAAATGACAAAAGAGATTTTCTGAGGGGTGGTCTGAGGTATAGACATAAACTGTTGGGCTGATCAAGGGAGTGCAGCCTGCTAGGCCTTGCTAGGGACTGGTGTCACTGACTCAAGAGGTCTCTCTACCAGTCTTTTGAGCCTAAGTATAAGACAGTTGGGCAGAGGTAAGTAATCTTTCTTAGTGCAGGATAAGTAAAAGCAGACTGTTAGATGATATATGCATAAGTATGAAGAGGGCATAAATCTGTAAAACCAAGGCTATAAACAGACATCGCATTTGTCCTGGGACTGGTTGCCATATGACTTGTCTTTCAATGGAGAGGTTGAAGGATTGGCATGTCCACACAATTCCCTTAAAAGTGGATTTAAGGAGTGCTGAATGCATCACCAGTTTTCTACCAGCAGGTGACCTGAGTGAACATACATACCAACAAGCCTGGCACTGGTCAAGTGTCTGCAGATTCCCCTCTTTCTGCCAGAGCTGAGGTAAAATGCTCTTTGGTTGTTCAAAGTGTGGGTGAGTGGCAGATAAAATTTGTGTTATAGAAGTTTTTGGTGTGAATCCATGAGCAGCTTGGGCTCATCATTAGGGCTGCGCGAAGATTCGGTCGCTGATTTGATTCAGTGGAGATTTGGCCCGATTTGGTGGCTGAATCTCCGAACTGAATCAGACGACCCTTTAATCTCTCTGAAATTAATCGGAGCCCTCCAAATCAATTCAGAGAGATTCAGAAAGATTCAACAATTCAGACATAGACACAGCTTTAAATATGTTTTTCAACATATCTCAAGTTACCAGGCAGCACATGAATACTGAGATGGTGGGGTGGATGGACCATCCCACAGGAGCATGGTGGGGGCCCCAGCATGCTTGTCAGCAGACCCAGAAGTGGTCCAGAAGCACTTCCTATCCACTTCCGGGTCTGCTGGGGAGCACGCTGCCCCCCCCCCCCCCCCCCCTCCTGGCTTGGCAACTGGTGCCTCCTGGGTCTGGAGGGGCACCTGGGGTCTCCCTGTGAATGATCACTGAGCCAGAGAGGCACAGGAGCCCCCCCAGTGCACTCAGCAGTGGACCCAGAAGTGGGTAAGTGGACCAGGTGCATGGGTATATGGGGTGAGGGACCATGTGGGTGGGTGTGTGGATACATGGGGTATGGGTAGGTATGGGGTTTGCAAGGGCTGTGTATGGAGGGAGGGTGGCTGGGGTGTGTGAGGGGGTGTGGGTGTGGGGGTCTGTGTGTATGGCAGTGCAAGGGTTGTGTGTGTGCATGTGTATGGTGGGGTGTGCATGTGGGACTCACCCTATGAACACACACACACACACACACACACACACACACACACTGACCCTGCATGCACGCCC
>NW_005843463.1:49622-57306 GCF_000455745.1 Alligator sinensis
CACACACACACACACACACACACACACACACACACACACACACACACAGAGTGCTCCTGCCTGCATACACACACACCCAAACACTGCCCATGCCTACAAACACCACTCCCCCACACTGGTGCGGCCCTGTGCTCCTGGTCTGGTGATGCAGTTGGGAGCCACATGGTGCTGGACCAGGGCAGAGGCAGGAAGCACAGATATGGCTGGGGGTGGGTAGGCCTGCCTCCTGCCGCTGGCTCCCCCTGGGTCCTACTGCCCCAGCTCCTGCCATCTTTGACAGGCAGCCAGGAACAAATAAATATTAATTTACTAAAATGTTTAGGGGCCCTGCAGGCTGGATAGAATGGCCTGGTGGGCTGCATCTGGCCCATGGGCCGTATTTTGCCTGCCCCAGCTCTAAACTGTGAAATAGTGTTTCTGGGTCTGGGAGATGAGCAGTGACTGGGCAAAATGGATCATTATGGCCATCTGAGACAATGACAAGTAGTGCACAAACTTCTACATGTCCAGGTGCACATTCATGGAGATTTGCACCAAGCTTGACCCACATATGCAGCAAGGGACAGTAGTGGTCCTTTTTTGTG
The DNA here is from genome assembly GCF_000455745.1 of Alligator sinensis. Lineage (NCBI taxonomy): Eukaryota > Metazoa > Chordata > Crocodylia > Alligatoridae > Alligator > Alligator sinensis. The sequence goes on from NW_005843463.1 coordinate 50,207, forward strand.
GAAGTGTGTTGTCATCACTGTATGGAAACTTGCAATCTGACACCCTCTGGTCCTTGGAAAACTATTTAGGTATGGGCAAGTTTACATCTGGAGAGCTAGTGTAGGAGATGTGCCAGATGATTCAACAGGTGATGTCCCTGCATATCATTCCCCTTCAAGATGCACAGGGGTTGTGGATAGGTTTGCCAGCCTGGAGTTCCCCAGCTGCATAAGGACCATTGATGGCACACACATCACCATCCTCTCCCTTGTAGACTGTGGCTGAGGACTCACCAACTGGATGGGCTATTTCTTGATCATGCTTCAGTCAGTTGAGGGCCACTGTGGCCATTTCATGCATGTAAATGCTGGCTGGTCAGGCAGGGTGCCCAATGTCAGAATATTTAGGAGTTCCCTCCTCCCTCAGCTGATGGTATGGAAAGAGTTTGCCCCTGGCCTGACTGATATCCAGGTTGAGGGACTGACTGTACCCTTCTAATAACTGGGAACCCTGACTACTCACTGACCTGCAGTTGGTGAAGCCATTCATTTGATGCCTGGATGCCTGGAAGGACCTGCTCAAATATAAGCTGAGCTGCTCCAGAATGGCCCAGTTCGTGGTCTGCATGAACACTGCACAGCATCTGCAAAGCCAAGAGAGAACCTTTGTCCAAGGTTTGGCCCCTTCCACAGGAGGTGGAGTGGCCCCCAGCTCCTGCAAGATATTAACTTGGAAACCTGTTACTGTTCTGTGAATGTGAGAGTGCCACAGGCTCTGTGTGGCCTCAGTTTGGACATGCAACATGCAACATGCAATGTGTAGCATGTCCCCAGGTGGTGATGGCCTGGGGCATGCCACAGGTCACCTGCCTGACAGCTTGGAGGTGTTTATTCCAGCTCTTACTATGGTGGACCCTGTGGGACATTGTAGCCCCCCGACAGAATGTGCACCCAGGGGCCACAGGACAGTCCCACTTGGAGACTGAATTGCTGGGTAACGCAGAGAGCATCAAGGATGTCCTCTGTTTACAGGTTTAAGGCATATATGAGGCTATCCAAAGACCCTTTCTTGGTTCTCATGGACAATCCTGAGTGTTTTCTGTATATAGATTTCATAGATTTCATAGATTTTTAGGGTCGGAAGGGACCCCCTGCCCTGCTCAGGAAAGAGCGCTGGGGTCAGATGACCCCAGCCAGATGTTTCTTGAGTCTCCTCTTAAAGATCTCCAAGGTAGGGGAGAGCAGCACCTCCCTTGGAAGCATAGGTGACTGGTGTCACCTTAGCACATACCCCTTTAGCAACCAGTCAGTGACCTGCAGCCAGGGGGGAGGTCCCCTGCAGCTGATCGTGCCAACTGAGAAGTGGCCACGGCGTTTCATTCAGCGCTTCCACTCTGCGGCTGGTGCTTGCAGAGGGGGCGCAGGTGCTCCCACCTGCCCCCCTGCCCATCACCTAAATGGGGAGTGCAGCCTGTCAGGGGCTACACCAGCACTCTCAGGGGGTGCATGAGCACCCCCGTGCACCCCCCTACGTGTTGTCACTGCTTGGAACCCCATTCCAGACCCTGGTAACCCTTACCATAAAGAAGTTTCTCCTAATGTCTAGTCTAAATCTGCTCTCTGTCAGTTTATGGCCGTTCCTAGTTATTCCAAGGGGCACCTTAATCTCTCCTCATAGGACCTTTCCTGCAGGCTCCTAGCCATGCAAGTGGCCCTCCTTTGCATGAATGCCGCATGTCCCCGGAGGGTGCACTTATCCTTGTTAAATTGCATCCTATTTTGTTCCGCCCACTTTTCCAGTCTGTCCAAATCTGTCTGAATCCATTCCCTGCCCTCCAGTGTGTCTACTTTGTGCCATAATTTGGTGTCATCTGTGAATTTGGAGAGTGTGCTCATTACACCCTTGCCCAAATCACTGATGAAGATACTGAACAGCACTGGCCTGAGGACCGAGCCTTGGAGATCACCACTGCCCACATCATTTCCAGGCCAAGACTGACCTGTCCACCACCACTCTCTGGGTGTGTCCCATTAGCCAATTCACCACCCACCCAGTGATATACCGAGGGTCTCTGGCACCTGGGGAAACCAGAAGCACTTTTCTGCATCGCTGCCATTGCTTTTGGTTTCACAGCAGGCCAGCACTTCCCCACAGCCCTGCGCCTTGGGGCCATGGTCCCCTACCACCCTGTTGTCAGTACTCCACTGCACCCACCTGGCCGTGTAATCATCTAAGTCACAGCTGCTTATTTTTTTTATGAGAATGGGATGTGACACCATGTCAAAAACTTTTTAAAAATCCAAGTATATGAGATCCACCTTGACTCCTGCATCTAAACGGTTTGTGACCTGGTTGTAAAAAGAAACAAGGATCTATTTGCTATGAATCCATGCTGGTTTGCCCTTCAGCATTATTTTTCCTGCTGGACTCCCACTAATGTAGCTATTAATATTTTTTTCAAAGGTTTTCCCAAGGATACAGGTGATACTTACTGGTCTATTGTTACCTGGATCCTCCTTCCTTTCCTTTTTGAAAATAGGGACCACACTGGCCTTTTTCTAGTCCTCTGGGACCTGTCCTGAGTGCCATGAGTTCTCAAACAGTCTTGCCAGTGGTTCTTCTACAACACTGGCTAATTCTCTCACCACCCTGGGATGAAGATCATCTGGGCCTGCTGACTTAAAAATGTCAAGCTCCTCCAAGTGTCCCTTCACTAGGTTGGTGCTAACCGTGGGTGGGCCGATATCCCTCCTGTGCCTTTCCAATTTGGAGATTGTCTTAGCCCGTGTTCAGGAATAATGATGCAAAAAACTCATTGAAGAGCTCAGCTTTGTCCCTTCTATCTGTCACAAAATTGCCCTAGCTGTCACTTATTGTCCTGTAGGGGTCCTATGTTACCCTGCATCCTCTTTTTGCTTCCTATATACCTGAAAAAGGACTTTTTGTTGTTCTTAATTCTTGTTGGTAACCTAAGTTCCATTGCTGTCCTGGCCCTTCTGTCTCCCTGCAAGTGCGAGTCAAGTAGGTATATTTCTCTTTGTTGGCTATCCCCTGCTTCCACAGTCTGTATGCTTCTTTTTTTTTTTTTATCCCTAGGCTTTCCTGGATTTCCCTGTTCAGCCAAGAGGGTTTTTTGGCCCCTTTGCCCCCTTTTATGTGCAATGGGATTGTCTCCTTATGACCACCCTTCCTGGACTCCCAACTCACCAAGGCTCTTGTCGTTGAGCACCTCACTTACTAACCTAATGAACTCACTGAAGTTAGCCTTTTTGAAGTCTAGCACTTTTACCCTACTGGTTATCTTTCCCACCTTATGACAGATAGAGAATTCCAACAGTTGGTGGTCACTATCTCCTAGATTACCCTGTATCTGCAGATCCCCCACCAGGTCACTCTCTGTAGCAAACACCAAATCCAATAAGGCATTTCCCCTAGTGGGACCATACACTTCCTGCATTAGGTGAAAGTCCTGTATGCAGGTTAAGAACCTACGTGAGTGGTTGGATCTAGCTGACTGCTCCTCCCAGCAGATGTCAGGGTAGTTAAGGTCACCCATGACAACCATACCCCTTGAGTGTAGTGCCTCTGAGAGAGCTGCCTTTAGAATTCCAGGTCTAGCTCATCCCCCTGGCTGAGCAATATGTTCAGCAATGGCCACTCTTCAGCCTCTTCATGCTGCTTGGTAAGCTATATAATGGTGCACTGAAAGTCCTTGATCCCATGCTTTCTCATGGCCAAGCAATGGTGGTGGTATACTCTCACTTCCTCCCTCCATTGCCTGGTCTCCATGACCCAGGAGAAGATTCATTACACCATAGAAACCAGAAAATCCATCTTTGTGCTGGCATGCATCTTCCTTTGCTTGGAGGCTTTCTGGACACCAGTCTCTGACTGTATTCTTGGCCTGTTATCTTGTCCTGAGGTGCCACTGCCACCTTTTTCATGAGTTTGGCCTGAAAGTATAGGAGGATGTAAAGGAGTTCATTATTCTTCTTGCTGTTGCCTTGATAGAACGAAGAACTCCTCAGCAAAGCTGCAGCTTGCAAGGCTGTCCAGCTAGTGAGCAAGCTCATTCACTCTGCAGACTTTCAACATGGTTAGTTCACTCTGTCCTGTGCTCTCTAGGGACCTGGGGAAGTGGGGATCATGCTTGGGCAGCCATTAAAGAAACAGACATGTTGTATAGCCATGGAGTATAGACAATGTCCCTATGTCCTGTGGGAGCCTATGAAACACAGGGGCCTAATTGAAGGTGGTAGGGGAGATCTGCTATGTGTAGTATGTTGTGTTGGGACCCCTGGTGCCCCTTGCCTATAACCACAGTTATGCTAGAGGCCTGGCCAATGTCACCCTGGTTCACTTGACCCCAGAGTGGAGGTGTCACCAGTTCAGTGTTGTAAACAGTCCAGATGGGATCGGACCAGTGAAGCAGTTCAATTCCAGGAAAGGGCCAAAGAGCCCCACAACCCCAACAAGTGGTACAAAAAGGAAGCAAGTAGGTCAAGATGCATCCAATGTATTTATACAAATGTGTAAAGTATTGGGAATAAATAAGATTATTGGGAAGATGCAGCATGTGAAAAGAACTATGATCTTATTGGGAGCACAAGAAGAATGGCAGAAGACCAATGTGGCTTCCTCAAATAGATAACTGAGCATACAGGCAATGGATAAACAGGCAGGTCACCAAAGAAGTGTACCAGGAAATAGCAAGAGCTTTATGGGACAAAAGCTGGAATGCAAAGAAAAAGAATGTGCTGCACCTGGTGATGGACGTTAAAGACAAAAAGAAGAGATTCTATAAGTGTGTTGGCCAGAGAAGAAGGATCAAGGAAGTGGTAAGTCCATTTTTAACTAGCTGGGAGATCTTTTAATGGAAGATGCAAAGAAGGCAGAGCCACTTGACAGTTACTTTGTCTTATTTTTCAAAAAAAAAAAAGCTGCAGCCAGAGACTTCAGGATAATTTGGATAAGAAAGAGGACAAGCTGGGGGAGGAGAAAACAAGAGAGACAGTCACAGAACTTTGAATAGGTTTGAATAAATTCAAGTCAGCAGGGCTAGATGAACTTCATCTCAGGGTATTGAAAGAACTGGCAAAAGAGATCTCAGAGCCCTTTGCAATGATTGTCATGAAGTCATCAGGCTAGGTACCAGAGGAGTGTAAAGGGGCAACATAGTGCCCCTTTTTTGAAAAAAGGCCAAAAGGAGGATCTAGGGAACCACACACTGGTTAGGCTCGCCTCAGTACCTGGGAAGTTGCTGAAACATATTTGAAGGAAGGCCATTTGCAAGCATCTGAAGTAGGAAAGGCTGATCAAAAACAGCTAGCAAAGTACTTACTTGGGTGGATGAAGGGAATGCTGTGGGTATAGTACATCTGGTCTTCAGCAAGCCTTTTGACAAGGTCCCACATGACTGTCTCATAAGCTAATTGGAGAATGGTCTAGACAAAACTACTAGAAGGTGGAGAGCCAACTGGCTCAGTAGCTCAACATGTTTATTAATTATTTTGCTGTTGGCATAAAAATCTTCTTGAGCAAGTCTGGGGATGACAGAAAACTGGGAAGGCCCTCTACCTGGGATCGCCTGAGCATATTAACCACCTTTTACAGGAGCAGGATGTTGGCTGCCATGGTCCCCTTGCCTATAGCACATTAGGATGTTCTGTCTTTGTTGTGCCAGGGTTGATGGTAGTTTTACTAAGTGGCTAGCTTATGGATTTGAAAAGTACAGTTTGGATAGCAGTTGCTATACTGCTAAATAACTATTGAAAAGGCATGGCTTGAGAATGCAGAGGGAGCAAAAATCCCCTCCCCCTGCTTTGTTTTACCTTGAGGGAATGGGCAGACTGCTGCTGTGAAGAGATCAGGACCACAACAGCTGCCACCACTGCAACCTTCCTCCCACCCCCTGCATAGATTCAGGGCCCCCAGCCTGCTTTTTGCCTCATTATTTCCTCATTGAGAACCAACCTATTACTTCATGAATTTAATTTGCCGGGATGGGGAACCAGAGGGAGTATGGATGGCCTTTCAGGGCCAATTTCAGCATTTAGAGCCTGGGGCAATATGACTAAGAAGCATTTAAAGGAGTCTAGGACATTACAATCCTGAGCTTTGGCTGCTTACAGGGGATCCTGAGCTACCATGGTAGTCTGTTCTGATTGTCCAAGTGGAAGACCTGATGGGTTAAAAGCTGCTCTGTTTCTCATTCCCTTGTTGTCTCACTCACTTATTCACTATGTCTGCTATAAAGCATGTTTTTCTATCCCTAATTTGTTGTTCACCAGGATTGTCTAGACCAGTCCTACTACTTTCTTAGGTTGGGGGACAGATCAAGAAGTTAAGTTAAACTGATCTTCTGGAAATTGGGGACAGGTTCACTTCAGAGTCTGTGCAGCTTCTGTGGCCAGCCAGCCATGGCAGGATGGGGTGGGAGTCCCTGATTTGGCTCATTGCCAAGGTTGCTGTGCTGGCTGGGGAGGGCTGCATGTCTCAACCACAGCTGGTTTGGAGCCCTTGCTATGCTCTTCGATGGTGCCAGGGGCTGCTGGACCCAACATGTTTTCAGACTTGACAGTGTAATTTACTGCAAAGATGTGGGAGAGTGTCTTATAGAGGGTGCATGTGACCTTGCATGTGCCCAAGACACAGATGCAGTCCCATGCCTCCATGAAGTGCTGTCTCAGCACCTTGCACTTGGAGCACGGCTGGGTTCAGTCATGGTTGTTACCAGATTTGCCCATTACTTTGGGGTGTGCTCATTTATTAGGGATAGTTTCTAGGGTCTTGGTAATTCTGTCAATGTGTTGCTTGTGTTACTATACGGAGCTGTATCTCTCCCTTCTGCAAGCCCTCACCCCCAATGGAGCTATCTTGCAGGACTTGGTCTCAATGGGGCTGGGTTCCTCCAGTCACCAAATCAGTCATACACACACAAACACACACAGATTAACGTGACACACCTGGCCCAGCCGGGTTGATCAGCATGGACAGGCTGACACCCTCATATGCCAAGAATCAGTTCATCAGAGCAACAATAAACTGCAGTCAGACACAAGCACACAGGTGAACAGAATCCCTCTGAATCCAGCTGGGTGTCCAGCTGACACCCTCATGG
>NW_005843463.1:58132-73142 GCF_000455745.1 Alligator sinensis
GTCGTCTCAGGAAAGATATGGCAACACCTGTGGTTAGGGCTCCAACGGGCTGGACGCTGTGATGAACCCTTAACCATTGTTCAAATGTTGCCCATGCCCCTTCTGACTCGGTCTCTTGCCTCAGCATTTCCTAACCCGGCAACCGAGTTTTAGTCAATCAAGTTTAAATAGGCCTCCCATAGTGGGACTGGGGAATGTACGGCCCAAGATGCCTATTAAACTTAGAGGTGTGTGTGTGTCTGGGGGGGGGGAAGTCCATTGTAAATCCAGATTAGAACTGGTCTGATAAATGCTGAGCTGGGTGAGTGTGAACATGGGTTGATTAGCATTTGGAGCACAGATTCCCCATCATGCAGTGCTCCCCTGCTTCTCTGGTCCCAGAATTCACTGCAGTCTCTGCTTCAGGCTTTCTGTTCTCCATCTCTCATGTAAATGAATGGTCATCTGGTTCCATCTCGGATGCAAATGAGACCTAGGGCAGTTGTTTCACTCTTGTCACCCTTATCTTAGGTGTCACCCTTGTCTTAGGTGTGTCTCTCACTGCATCTTAATCAGTTTCATTTATGTAGAGGAGGGGAGGGAGGGGGGTGAGTCCTTGTGAGTCAGACAGACTGCATCCTGTGCCAGGGTTGCCCAAGAGCACACAGCTGAGACGTAACATGGTAATGAATCCGGGCTGCCATTTCCTTGGCAATCAAGTGATATATCATCTTGTTTTGGTGGCTTGACTAGAGTGCCCACTGATTCATCTTGACCCAGATGACAATGAGATCAGCTACCTTTTGGTAGTTAAATTCTGTGGTCAGGACCAGAGTGCCCAGACAGAGTTAGAGAGGGGCCAGGATTGGGGACAAAGCAGTGCATTGTGGGATACCTGGAGGACCAACTGGTCCACTAGCCCTGAATTCACTGGAGAATCTCATGATAATGTGGGATAAACTATTAGTAGGTCTTGTTGCACAAATATCTTTGGGGATTTGTTCTGTGACAAATGATGTGGGTATCTATACACTGATTTTTTTTTGTCCTGTATTCAAACATTTTTTGCTGTGAAAAAGGCAATATCTGTTCACAGCCTTAAGCTGTTGGACTGTAATGTAAGGTAGTTGTAAGCAGGTATAGTCCAGTGCAGTTGAAAGGCAGAATGACTGTATGCATCATTTGGATTTATTGGGCTATCAGGCAAAAATCAAAGATCTAAAGGTTTAGAGGCATCTATCTTGACTTAAATGCCCCAGATTTTAGAAGTCTGAGTTTTGGTTAACTCAGTAGGCTGAATACTCACCTGGTACCACCATACGTAATGTTATCTCTTTGTTAACAAAGATTTTTATCATTGGATTTCCTAGGTCTTGTTGTGACTTTCATTTTCTTTTAATGGAAAGAGTACCATTATCTGAAGGAGGTGGTAATTTAAGCAGTTGCCTTTAACACAGGGGTGGGCAGAATATAGTCTGCAGGGTGGATCTGGCCTGCCAACTGGCTGGATCCAGCCTGAGGCTGCCCCTCTGGTGCTCCACATAGGGCCAAGCCTCACCCATTCCCACTGGGGCAGCCTGTACAGTGCTCCCACTGGCCTGGGCCCCAGCCAGCCTGTAGCTTCTGGCATGATTGTTCCCAGCCTGGCTGCAGCTGGCCAAATGCTCTTATATTCTCCAGGCAGCCTCAGCCAGGTGGCTCCTGCTCAGCATATGGAGCTATGGCTCCAGCTCCCAGCTGCCTTCTGCCCTCTCTGACTGCCCAGCATGATGAGCAGCCATGTATGGGTGGGCAAAGTGAGTGGAAGGTGGCTGGGAGCTGGAGCCTGAGCTCCATGCACTGAGCAGGAGCCACCTGGTTGAAGTTGCCTGTATTCCTTCCCGCCTGGCGCGGCATGGCAGGAGCAGGAGCAGGAGCAGGAGCAGGAGCAGGAGCCATGGCTAGAGGGAAGGAGAGCAGAACAACACAGCTCACCCAGGCCCTGGGCAGCATGCAGGTTCTGGTAGGGCTGTTCCTGGTGTGGCTGCAGCTGGTCAGGTGCTGCTGTCCTCCCCTCACTTTCAGCAGCTGCTCCTAATCCTGCTCCTGCCCCTGCCCCTGCCCCTGCTGCACCACTCTGGGTGGGCAGGCGGGAAGCTTCAACTGAGTGGATCCCACTGGAGGTGAGGGGAGCAGAGGAGCATAGGACTGGCAGCCATGACAAAAGCTGCACAGTGGCCAGAGCTGGGGCTGGGGCCAGCGGGTGTGAGCAAGAGCATGGTGCGGACTGAGTGGGGCTTGGCCCCGTATGGAGAGCTGAGGAGGAAGCTGCCAAATGGGCATGCTTTGTTGCATACATCTCTACCTCCCTCTCCCTCCCCTCACCCCCAGCTGGCTCCCAGGCAGCCGCCTGCCTCCCACACACTCCCATATACCACTCGCCACCCTACCTCCGCCACAGGGCAGAGTGTTGCAAGGAGCATATCATGACTGTCCCACTCCCAAACACTGCTCCACACCCACCAAGTCCTATAGTGTGGAGCAGGGCTGGGTGAACTTCATCCCAGGGTACTGAAGGAACTGGCAGAGGAGATCTTGGAGCCCTTGGCAATGATCTTCATGAAGTTGTGGGAGACAGACTTACCAGACTGGAAAGGGCCAACGTAGTGCCCCTTTTTTGAATAAAGTCCAAGAGGAGGACTCAGTGACCTACACACTGGAGTCTGTCCTGGGCCTGGTGCTGTTCTAACATGCTTATTAATTATTTTGATGATGGCATAGTAATCTTCTTGAACAAGTTTGGGAATGACAGAAAATTTGGGCTTATTTGGATACCAGGAAGCTAACCAGGGTGATTGGAGAGAAGGAGGATTATTAGTGTTTTCTATGTAGCATAATTTAAGCAGACAAGATGGTAAAAGGGGCAGGATTTTAAACCAAAATCCCACCATTCTAAAAATAATATTAGTTAAAATAGAAACCATTCCCATCTCTAAACTCTGAAAAGATGCAGGAGTTGAAGGAGGAAAAGCCAAAAGAGCCCTAAGAAACTAGTTCTGAGGTATGTCTCCATCATTACTAGCGGCATAACCTCATACTTCAGTACCATATAAGATCTGAGAGGTAACTTTGGCTTTGTATGCTGATATAGGAGCTTGGTCTGATCACCCTGCTGTGGTTTCATAATATTTCTTTATAGCCACAGGTGATTGGGCTGCCTTAATGTTAACTGACTGATTATGATGGTTCCATGATGGAGAAGCTGTGAATAAGACACCCAAATATCTATAAGTTTTGCCAACTTCAAGTTTGGTTCCTCCCATATTCTAGGGATATTTCAGTACATGGCTTCCCCAGTACATTATATTGGATTTATCAGAATTTATCTTTAAGTTATTTTGTCCACAAAGATGTTCAAAAGTTGTAATTGCTTTCTGTAATCCAATAGGAGTTCTTGACACTATAACAGTGTCATCTGCATGTGTTAAAATAGGAATCAGGGCTGTAATGGAGGGCTAAGAGTTTCAGCATTACATTAATTGATGGATTGATTGACTCTAGGTGACACACAGCCCCAGCTGATTGAAGGTGACAATGCCTGCTCAGGACATCTGGAGATAAGCCATGGACACACTTGGGCTACTGTCAGTGATTCCCACCTTGATCCTAAAGCTGCCAGTGTGATTTGTAATGAGCTACAGTGTGGAGCAGTTGTAACAATCACAGAAGGTGCTCACTTTGGAGAAGGACAAGGGCCAATCTGGACTGAAGAGTTTCAGTGTGTGGGAAATGAATCTCATCTTGCGTACTGCCCCCGAGCACCACCCATGAATCAGGCAGGCTCACAAGCAAATGATATTGGCCTCATATGTTTACGTAAGAACTTAGTGTGATATCTTAAAAATAGGAATATAAAAACATAGGACCAAAAGGGACCACCTGAACCACTAAATCCAATACCCTGCAATTGCAGGAAGCCATCTATTTTATTTATATGCTGCCCTTCCCAACAAAGGCTCAGGAATTCCCCAGACCACCCTTTCAAACCTTCACATACAACACCAAGAAGCATTGATATGAATTTTGGGCTGATATTACCTTGTTGGGAGCAAGGACAGAGCACTGGAATCCATTTCTGGTAAAACCCCTAAAAGCTAAGATAATCAGAAAGGGATTGCCTCTTCCTGACTTCCCATTCTTTGTGTATTTGGTATAAAATAGGACATGGGCTGTTGTGTTCCTCTCTAATCACTTTCTCCTTTCTCTTCTCCCCAGGATTCACTGGTTTCAGGCTGGTGAATGGCAGCACACAGTGCTCGGGGAGTGTGGAGGTCCAGGTGCTCGGTGCCTGGGGCACTATTTGTGACTCGCGCTGGGATTTATCCGATGCCCATGTTCTCTGTCATCAGCTCAATTGTGGATTTGCTGTGCCAGCTCCAGGAGGAGGGCATTTTGGGAAAGGAACTGGCCCTGTCTAGGGAGACACATTCTACTGTAATGGGACTGAACACCATTTGTGGCACTGCCCTGTTACCTCTCTGGGTGTCAGGGTCATTCCCTACCTGCCATCCTACCAGAAGGCCCAGCAGACAAAGGCCACTGCTACCTGAGCAGTCAGAGGCCCAGGACAAATAGGGAGGCAACTTGACCAGTGTCATATGCTGTGAAAGAACTGCTGCTAATAAGTAAGCAGCCAAACCTTTACTGCTGTCCAACTGGGGGCTGTTGACCTGCTTGCTGACTTAACTCCTGACATTTCCTATTGAGCAGAAATATGACCACCCCACTTGCCACCAGCCTCCCATATAAAGTGTTCTCATTATATTGCAAGTAGATTTTTATACAACGGTCAAATCAGTACATTTTTGGTAAACAGGATAACAGCAAGTTCCAAAGCATGGCTGCAATTCTGCCCCTTGTGCCTCAGATGGGGGCAAGAGTCAGCAGAGTCATTTCCTATCCAGTATCTTTTTGTAATCTAACTTTGCAGATGTTTCCCTTTATTTTACTTGCAAATACAGTTTATTAAGTCATTTCAATATATGAGCCTCTTAAATATCAGAATGATTTGCATGGAAGCTATTCAGTTATCATTAATTTGCACATTAATTGCTGGGGTTTTTCCTTACAGGAAGCAGGAGGATCAGACTGGTGAATGGGGCAGGTCGCTGTGCCGGGAGACTGGAGATTTAATACCAGGGCACCTGGGGGACCATCTGTGATGATTCCTGGGACCTCTCTTATGCCAACGTGGGTTGCAAACAGTTGAGATGCGGACATACTGTTGAGGCACCTGCCTCTGCTCAGTATGGAGAAGGCTCAGGACAGATCTGGCTGGATGACATAAAATGCTCTGGGAACGAGTCTGAGCTCTGGGCATGTCCTTCCAGGGGCTGAGACCAGCACAACCAGCACAACTGCCAACACAAAGAGGATGCAGGAGTACTTTGTTCAGGTCTGTTGTATAACTGCTCTCACGAACCTGGTAAGCAGTGGTATACTAGAGGGGGCAAATGTTTGAGGGAAGAGATAAGAATGATCCTGTTTACTTCTCTTTCTTGCCTCCCCATTTATGACAGTCATTATTAGAATGCTGCAGTTTCCCATCATTGTCCACCTGGGTTATGAAAGATACCAAAGGTTTTTCACAGTGTGAACAGGGACATACACTGCAGTATTTCAGGCATTTCATAATTCTTGGTAACTGATGACATTCTACAGGTTCCCATTTTGTGTCTAATGACCGTAGGAGATTTGGAAGGCTTTCTGAGTCTTTCAGTGATTCTTGCTAGAAATTGTTTTTGCATTTGGTCCTATTCAGAGTTATCAGTGATCTCTGGGATTTCAGTCTGCATACTACAGGTTTTGTCAAAAGCAGGCCAGTACAATTGATTTTTGGCATTTCCTTCTAGAGTTCATGGATCTGAGGCTGGTGAATGATGAAGACTGTGCTGGACAGGTGGAGGTTATCTACAATGGGACCTGGGGGAGTATTTGCTCCAATTGAATGACTCAAGCCACTGTTGAAATTATATGCAAACAGCTGAGCTGTGGAGTTGGAGGGGCACTTGTAAGAGAGTTTGCATATGGAGAAGGTTCTGGTCCCACATGGCTGGACCACATTGAGTGTCATTGTGAGCATCAAAGTTCCCTTTGGCAGTGCCCATCAGAGCCGTGGGATCTTCCGTCATGTGATACCCAGATAGAAGCGACCCACATTTCTTGCAGTGGTAATTTTAAAACCATCATTAAACACACATACACATACACACCCAGGTGATACACCAACAGCCTCTGATGTAAACCTGCACCTGCACACATGTGCCCACATTCACTGAAGCACTGAGGTAGAAAAATATTGCATTTTTAGGCAAGGTGATTTTGAGGTGCATATTTATTAGGCACCCATTTTTGTGGGTGATATCTTTTACTGGATCAAATGTTTATTTGGGAAGGACATAGATAAGATATCAGGTACCTGCTGTGTCTGCCCTGAGCAAAGCAGCATCCGGGGAGGGGACTGGCCCCATCTGGCTGGAGAAGTTGGACTGTCGAGGGACAGAGTCATCTCTGTGGCACTGTCCTGCGAAGCACTGGGAGGACAGTAACTGCCAGCATAAAGAAGATGCTGCTGTGAATTGCTCTGGTGAGTGTAAGCCTCATTGGACAGGTTGGAAAGATTCAGTTAGGAAAGCTTCCTGCAGAGATGGTATGTGAGGATATAAACAGATATTGTCAGTGGAGTGTGATTGGCTGTGCTGTGATAGGTTGTGGCACAACTGATCACTCTCCATGGACATCTACAGATATGCCTGGTTGCTGAGCCCTAAGGGGTGTATATGCATGAGGGGAAAACCAGCTTGCAGACATGTCCCTGGGTTGGGAAGGAGACCCCTGTGGGAGTTCTCCCTCTGCACCGGTATGCTTGCGTGGGGAAACCCTTATGCAGGGCACTTGTGCACCTGTGTCTGCAAGTGCAATGGTGAGGGGGAGCTCCCAACCGGGGTCCCTACTCCATGTTGCAGCCTGTGCATCACACTGCTGTCAGGAATGGGGTGCTGACAATGTAGAAGATGCACCCCCTCAGGAATCTCCTCCCCCCAGGACTCCATGCTTGCAGGGCATTTGGGGAAATCCCCTGCAGAGGGATTTTCCTGCACCCTGCACAGGGTGCATGTTTGCAAGTGAGGAGTGCTTGCTTTCAGGCATGCACCCTGAAGCCCTGATTTTTTCCATTCATGCAGTGATGTCCCTGGAGGGATGCATCTGGGGAAGCTGGGAAAGCAAGGCAGGTGTTTCTAAGGCTTGTGGGGGCTAATCCTGCCAGGGTATTCCTATGGTGTGAAGAATCATGCCCCTCCATCCTGAGGAGCCCCTGCCTCAGGGGCGGCTGGATTGCCTGGGCAGCTTCATGCTGTCTGAGCTGTTCTGCCATATGCAAACATACCGGGGCTCTTATAAAGCCACCCAATTATTGTTACATTCTGTTGGGGCCACAAACTTGAGCATTTGTGGTGTGACAGAGGGTATGGGCATCTGTTTGCTTTCACTTTTTTCTGCCATGAAAATTTAGATAGTTGCAGAAAGGTGACAGCTATTTCCATGCTGAGACTGCTTGCTTGATGGTGGCCTGTATCTGCAGAGGATGGGCATCTGCTATAACAACATAAAGAGGCTCCATATATGGCTGGGAAGGATCAGGTAGGAGTGGGCCAGCCATTAGGTGGGATAGCAGAATTATAGCAAACAAAATTATAGTACACTGGGGTCTACAGAGCAAAAATAATTTAGGTGGCAGATATTACCTGTTCAGGAAATGCACCTATGTAACTAACTGTGTTAGCTAATGATTGGCCTAATAGTGTATATGTATTTATATATAAGATGCATAATGGTGGAAAACTTTGAATCTGTTGTCCTTGCACCCATCCCTCTGTCAGGCAGCCTTATCACCTGGCCATAATGAATAAAGCTAATCTAGTTATTGGCACTGTGGATCTCTGTTCAAACCATTATGCAGTAAGAGCTGGCAGCCCCTTGTTAGCACTAGCAGTGAGTGACAGGTTTTTGATAAAGTATGCAACGTTCTGTGGAGCGGTGCTGGATCGCCCTGCCTAGCCATGTATCAGACCCCTGTTCCTTGGCCATAAGAACGGGTGGTGAGGGGTGTAACCTTGGAGGGCCCAGATGTGCTCATGTGTCAGCCCATGGAGCCCCTGCTCTCATCTGAGGCTCTGGTGTTCTAGTTTATTACTATTGTCCCCACTGCTCCTAAAGCACAGGGGGACTTATTTCCTCAGTTAGTCCGGAAATGTCCCTGCACTGCTTAAGGGAGAATATATATGTGATGTGCCAGTTCCACCTGCAGCCGCACAGGTGGACCATCCCTTTGGTAGATAATGCTTTACCTCTCCCTTCTTTCAGACTCCAACCCTTCTTCTTTTTTCCTTTGCAGATGCAACAGGAGTGACAACTTCCCCTAAGGGAACAGGTAAAGAACCCCCTTCCAATAAGTACTGCATTTTCCTGAGAGAGGAGCTGTAACCTGTGCTCTGGGAGAAGGAGCGTCTTGAACGAAAGTCTGAAATTAATTCGGCAATGGCACCTGGGGTGGATCCTGCAGGGCATGCTGACCGATACGCATTGTTGCTCAGTGCCTTTATGGTGATGTGCCTGGGCTCCTGACTCTCGCTCTAGCATGTGAGTTGCTCTCCTGTTTCTCAGTATTTGACCTTTTGGCCACATACAGTACAATTAGTAACTGGGGATGTTCCCTTGAGATTCATTTGTCTTTCAGAGAATAGTGTATAGTGCTCCTATGTTTGTTTCCTTTCAGATCAACCTCCAACAGACAGTGGGGGAGACATGGTGCCCATTGTCATCTGCATTATTCTGGGGGTCCTTCTCTGCTTGGTCCTAATCATTCTGGCTGGGCAGGTGCGAAATGCCAGAGCACAGCAGAAAGGTGTGTCCTAGTGGGTCTAAATCAGGGATGGGCAAAATTCGGCCCGGGGACCAGATGCAGCCCACCAGGCCATTCTATCTGGCCCGCAGGGCCCCTAAAAATTTAGAAAATTAATATTAATCTGCCCTGGGCTGCCTGTCATGCGGCCCTTGATGGCTTCCCGAAACTTAGTAAGTGGCCCTTTGCCCAAAATTATTGCCTGCCCCTGGTCTAAATGACATAAAAATACCTCTTTGAAGTTGCAGGGAGAGTTTTAGGGTATCAAAAGGAAGAGGGAGATAGCGGAAAAGAACCTAGACTGGGGTGCTCAACCTCCAGCCTGTGGGCCAGATCCCTCCTACAGCGCCATGCAAGTCAACACATGGTGTCCCAATGGATCCTGTGGGAAGACTTGCCAACTGTGGCCCTGAGTGCTAGATTGAACATGCAGAGCAGCACGGGGTCCGATTCCAGTTTGTGGGGCCTAGGCGCGGTGAGCAGGGAGCTCCGCATCCTATGGACAGCATGGCACAGAGCCCTGCAACATCTCCATCCTACCAGGTTTGGGCTCTGGTGCTCCTCCCACTGCCCCTGCCTGGCTAGGATGAGGCTTTTGCTTGGTGGAGGGAGTACAGAGCTCCAGGGCTAGAAATTGGGGTACAGGGCTGGCACAGGGCTTGATCCAGACTGCAAACTGGCCTTGTACTAGTCATCTGGCCAATGGAACAAAAAATGTGAGCACCAATGACCTAGAACAATTGGAAATCCTGTGGAAATGTGTGAGAATATAGGTGGGTGAAGAACAGCTTTGAGCTATATTGGACAGTGCATTATGCTCACCAGTTTCACCTGTAGGATTCAGTCCTACAGACAAATACATCTGCAGGTACAATAACTTTGAAAAGCAGAGAAATAAGTGTTGTTATTCCTGGAATGTAAACTTCATGTTGGGACAGGGATTACTGAAGCTGCTGTATGGGCAATAATGTGCAGTAATGAAATGAAAATAAACAGATAGTTTGAGAGGAGAGATTTTGTGATGGTGCAACAGCTAAAGGAAACATCTCCAAAGAGAAGTTTTGAAAGGGGACACATTTGTTGTCTGGACTGGGATATTTTCTGGGCTAAAAAAGAAGAACTGCTAATAGTCCCTCACTGACCTGTGGCAGAAGGGTTTAATAGTATTTCCCACCTTGTGTTCTACTAACCATATACTCTTTGCTCTCAGCATCCAGAAAATTCATGAAGCCCTTCTCTGAGGCTGTGTATGAAGAAATTGACTACAGCCCAATGAAGGAGAAGGGACAATCATTTGTTCATTCAGGTCTGTGCATTGCATTCCTAACAGAGTCACTGTCTAATTCACTTGTCATCCTGAGTTCATGAACTAGTTCTAATTTCCTGTAGTTTTCAACCCCAGAGGGCTGAAATGCTGCAAGCACTAGTTCTGTGATGAGACCAGCCAGTAACTGAACTTCTGTCAATGAGCGCACCACCCTGCTTACGAATCAGACTTTGCTAGTCCCATCTCTAGGGACAATTTCTGCAACATTGCTCATATTGCACTTTTGGAGTATAACTAAATATGGGCCAGGAAAGCATCTATTTTTAGGGTTAAATAATTTGAAAATGGCTTTGGAACGTTTGAATAAGAACTATTCTCCAGCTCCTTCCCTTTGCTGCGGTGGTCAGTGATCTGCTGTGTGGGTTCACTTTCTTTTGTTGTTTTTTCCATCCTCTTCCTTTCTCCCACGGAGTGTGGCACTAATTTAGTTGTATGGCAGAGGGCAGCAACAAAAAGTTATAAACAGACATCACCAAGTGAAGTGGACCAGTAGTGGCAGTATGTCTCGCTACAGCTGATCTGCTTCAATGGGTAAAACACATGTTGCCCGTTGTCATGAACTGATCAGGGCCTGATCTTGTGGGACAACAGGTGATGTATTCCCCACTTACAAAGATGTGTCCTAGAGATTCCCCATGGCACATCCATGAAAAGGGGGAAGCCAAGGTTCCCTATTTACAAATAAGTGCATCAGAGATTGCCCAGGATGAGTTCCTGTAAGAGGGTAAAGCTGGGCATATATTCCTGGAGGCTTGAGGGGCCTGAATCTGCAAAGTAATTCACAGGCCTTGCAGGATCAGTCCTCTCAAGTCCCAAGAGTGCTAGCCTGGGGCAGCTGAAGAGCATGGGTAGTTCTGGGTTGTCTGTGCTCCTGTGCATAAAACAATCAGATATCTGCTGCAATAAAATGGCAGAAACTATTATCATCTTCATTGCAGCCACAAATTTTGGGCATTTGTGGTGCGACAAGGAGTATGAATTCCTGTTTGCCTGGCTTTTATGCCTCCATAAGCATTTTCCATCCTAAGAAACAGAAAACTCATGCTGTGCTTTATGTCAGGAGAGAGGCATGTTGTCCAAGCAGTAAGTATTTGGCAATTGAGATGCTTTGCAGTTTCCACAAATCTGGATTGTTCTGGGGTAGTTTGATTTTCTGTTGGGAACCCTGAAATGAAATTACAGCTCTCTGGCTCTTTCTAGGTTGTTTTAGAGAAAGACCTCCCAGGGATTTCAGGCTCCTGGCTCCCAGAGCCACTGGGACTCTTGAGGTGGCTGACTGCCCAGGCTGCCAAACTCCCGCAGGGGTCAGCTCTGCAGAGAGTTGAAACACCAGGGAAATCACATGTCTTGGATGTCAGGGATCCTAGGAAAACGGGAAGCTAGTTGCCTGGCTCCCCAGGCTGCCTACCTTGCAGACAGGCAGAAAATCTGCCTTTGTGTGTGACAAACTCCCCTACCTTTCCATATTTTATTTTGTCATTACATTACATTTGTTATTTTATTGCCTAGAGTCAACTGACTTAAAACATGTGCTAGTGCCATTAGTACCAGACGAAAGGGTTTATTTCCTCATTCAAACTTTTTCCTGTTTGCTGTTGTAATTAAACCTACTATTGAAAAGAAAACAGAATTTTACACTTATTTGTCCTGGGATGTCAACTTCATGTTAGGAGCAGTATTACTGCAGCTGCTAACTATGAACTAGTTAAAATGTAACATCTATTTTCTTAGTCAAAGTTTCAAAGAGGTTGTTACCTACAGCTGCTACTCTGATTAGTACTGTGTGAAAAACAAGTATTTCCCCTGATTTTAAAAATAGAGAATCTAGGTCTAAGCAAAGCATTGTGTAACAGGCTTCCCAGGCTGAATTAATGGAATTGATGGAGAGAGCATATCAGGGCGCTTTATGGGCATCTCTGCATTTGTCCCTGACCTTTACTTAATTTCTCTATTCACTGTCAGGTCTGTCCTCATCACTATTAATTCCCATCTGCATTTCAGAGGCCTCTGTACTGCCCAGAGATGCCACCAGTGATGGTTATGATGATGCTGGAGAAATTTCTGATCCAGAACACAGTTCTGCCTTTCACCAGAATGATGAGGAAGTCAGTGAAGCCCTGGAGGAAAGTGATGAGACACGGGATTCACAGACAGGTGAGTGAAGTTGCCATATCTTGCTGTTCAATCTCTAGTCTTACTGATGCGTAGCAAGTTTTCCAGCTATACAGTTAAAAAGGCTTCCAAAAATGAAGCATGCTTAATCTAAAGGTTTAGAAATAACAAAGAGTTCAAAATATTTTATTTATTATAAAGTTCAAAAATATAAGTCACTCCCACAGTAGTTTGAGGCCTCGCTCAAAATTCCTGTAATTATATGCTTGGAAGTAATGGATATACCTGTATTTCATGGTGACCTTGTTCACCAAAGAGTAGATAGTTGCAGTGACTCACCTGAATGACAAGACAGGTTCAGAGCTAAGTCAGTATCATGTGCTTCCTTTGATATTTTCAGGTTCCAGTCTGTACTCCCAAAGAAGTGGAGCTGACAGAAAAGACCCATCCCTGCCTCCTGGGGACATAGAATATGATGATGTTGAAGATGGTTTTGCTGAAACATTGATGTAAGAATGTCTGTGTTTAGCACAAATGCCTTGTGAGGACATAAATGCTGTATGATTAGATGACTCCTCTCAGGAATGCTGACTGGGCCAAAGAGTCACTAGAGATGGTCCCTGCATAGCAGGTAGCCTGACCAGCTTTTTCTAGAGGCTGATGTAGCTGCAAGTGTATTAGTTTAAGTGACAATTTTTTAAGTTGCCATTGATCAGGATGTCTGAATAGCTCCTGCTTTTGTATTCCTAAAACATTCTTCATCCTAAAATGAATGCATTTTCTTATTAAACCCTTTTTGTAAGCTTGTTCCAGAAATGATATTTCTCTCAACCTGATGTATTGGGTCAGTACAAGGGGATGGTAATGGAGTGAGAATGAAAATGCATCACAACATAAGATAACAATAAAGA
This sequence comes from Alligator sinensis, assembly GCF_000455745.1. Classification (NCBI taxonomy): domain Eukaryota; kingdom Metazoa; phylum Chordata; order Crocodylia; family Alligatoridae; genus Alligator; species Alligator sinensis. The sequence continues at coordinate 71,403 of NW_005843463.1, forward strand.
GGCTTGTCTACATCCAGAGGGGGTCAGTTAGACTCTGCCTCCAGGGTCGGCATTGTAGGGACATGCAGCCCCTTGGGAGCCTGGTTGGAATCTGACCAATAGTGGGGGCAGCAGGAAATGCTGTGGGGGCATCTGTCGTCCACCCAGAAGGCTCCTGCCCCACCATTGCCCCAGAAAAGAGAGAGAGACACCAATAAGGAAAAAAAATCCAAAAAATACATTGGGGCTAGTGAATCCAATAGGGGCAGGTTGGGGATGTGGGGAAGTGGAGTGCAGGGGAAAGGGGGCTGAAACTCACTGGTTTACAGCCCCATGGTAAACCAGGAGAGCTATGCCTGGGGAAGGTGGGGTAGGGGATGCCCACAAGGGCTGGGTAGACTTGAGCTGGCTTACTCAGCCGTACAACACCAGGGCAGGGGGCATGGACCACAGGACTTATCCCACAAGGGCAAAATACACAATGGAGGTGGCTGACGCAGGGGTGAAAAAATGGCTGGAATGGTGGAGGGGCGTTGTGTGTGGAAGCTCAGTCCAGGAGTCCCTCAGGCCTCCAGCCAGGCATTTAGCAGCAGGGCAGTAGACAGGGAAACAAAGCACAGGATCAGATGTGGTGACACAGGTGTGAGGGAGTGCAGGAGCTGTCAATTAAGGAAGTAATCCAGTGTAGGCGCATTGTCAGGAAGTGCAATGTGGTGCAGCAGGGATTCCCCCCATCTCCTGAGAGGGGGCAGCAGCAGTACAGGCAGTCAACAGCAGCAGCAGTGGTAGCAGCCATCCAGATCAGCCACTCAAGGCATGGTTCAGGTAAAGGTGAAAGTGAAGGTGAAGGCAGGGGGTGGCCTGCAGAGGCAGCTGAGGCAGGGAAGGCACCCTTAGGTGCTGTGAGTGATGGTGGGGGAGGAGCCCATGGGCAGCACAGGAGGGTGGCAACAGCAGCAGAAACAGCCCAAGGCAGGAAGGGGCACAACTAACTTCCTCCCAAAAGCTCCTGAGAGCAAGCAGCAGCAGCAGTAGACAGAGGCAGGAAGGGGCATGGCCATTTTCTCCCAAGAAGCTCCTGTCTATTTGTATCTTCCAGTGCACATGGGACTTAAGGCCCACCCAGTTAACTAATAGCCTCCACTGTGTGGGGCCAAAGGTTGAAAGATGCAGCTAATAATTTTTCTTTTTGGTGGATGGGGGGGGGAAGTAAGGGGAAAAAACAGGTTAGGGGTGACACTGGGGTCAAAATGTGAAAATTAGTACTCCAGAGGGGGACACTGAGTAGAGCCCCCTGGGCTGTATCCACTGGTCTTCAAAGGCATCTAAGTACCTGGTGGATGCTGCCGATTCATAGATTCATAGATGTTAGGGTCGGAAGGGACCTCAATAGATCATTGAGTCCGACCCCCTGAATAGGCAGGAAAGAGGGCTGGGTCTAGCTGACCCCAGCTAGATGACTATCTAACCTCCTCTTGAAGACCGCCAGGGGAGGGGAGAGCAACACCACCCTTGCGAGAGCACCACCTCCCTTGGGAGCCCGTTCCAGACCTTGGCCACTCTAACTGTGAAGAAGTTCTTCCTAATGTCCAGTCTAAATCTGCTCTCTGCTAGCTTGTGGCCATTATTTCTTGTAACCCCCGGGGGCGCCTTGGTGAATAAATCCTCACCAATTCCCTTCTGTGCCCCCATGATGAACTTATAGGCAGCCACAAGGTCGCCTCTCAACCTTGTCTTGCGGAGGCTGAAAAGGTCCAGTTC
>NW_005843463.1:73179-73412 GCF_000455745.1 Alligator sinensis
GCCCAGAATTGCACGCAGTACTCCAACTGCGGTCTGACCAGCTCCCGATAGAGGGGAAGTATCACCTCTTTGGATCTATTCGTCATGCATCTGCTGATGCACGATAAAGTGCCATTGGCTTTTCTGATGGCTTTGTCACACTGCCAACTCATGTTCATCTTGGAATCCACTAGGACTCCAAGATCCCTTTCGACTTCCGTGCCACCCAGCAGGTCATTCCCTAGGCTGTAGGT
>NW_005843463.1:74203-88614 GCF_000455745.1 Alligator sinensis
GGGGTCTGTGAAGCTCATCGCATCCATGCCTGTGGCTGTGGCTCGATGGAGGAGCCACCAGCTGAGGTCCCCAGTGGCTTGTGGGATGAAGGTGGAGTCCAGGCTCATCCACTGGGTTCCCCTAGCCATGACCTCACTGAGCAGGTCCCAACACTTGGTGTCTGGGCAGGACAAGAGGGTGGCATGGTGGATCATGTGGTGCATGAGAGTGTAGAAGTGGTGGCGATGGATGGTGGAAAAGTGGACTGGTCTTGTGTCCTCCACCCAGCTTAGGTGGTCGAGTAGAGAGTGCCAAAAGGCTGGGTGAGGCACCAGCCCCATTACAAACACTGGTGGGCTGGAGAACACGGGGTCAGGGCAGGCAGGGACCACCACCATGCAGGACCTGGTCAACAAGGGCAAGGGCGTCAGGAGGTAGGGCAGATTTCACCTCCTGGACCAGATGGCAGGTCGCACATGTCATGGGTAGACCCATATGCCAGGCCAGTGCAGTGGGGTCCACCCACTCCTGCCTATCATAGTCCAGAAGGTCTCTGATACAGGTGACACCAGCCAGGATGAATCTCTGTCATAACTGGGGTGCCTCTGATGTTGGCACCTCCAGCTGGGGGTTTCAGAGGAGGGGCTTGATGAGTGGGATGGCACCAGGCCTGGAGGAGGTTGTGGTGGAACTCTGGCAACCCTGCAGGTCCTGCAGGAAAAGGCCCACAGGCCGAGAAGCTGCCACTCATATTGGAGGCCCTGAAATAGCAATCATATTTATTTGGAAGGACTTCTTTGAGGTGACTTTGCTGGACTTTTGGAAAGGCTGTTGGTTAGACTTTTTGAAGGGTTCTTGGCTGGAGTCTTCTCAGGAGTCTGGGCTGCAAGTTTTTCTGGAGTCATGTCTGCTTTCTTAAAGAAAGTGTCCAAGCAAGTTGGGACAGACGTTCTCCAGGGAGATGAGTGACACAGCGAACTTGTTTGCTGGCATGCCGTATGTCGGATCAAGCATTGTAAGTTGAAACTGACATCATAAAGTTGAAACAGGCTGTCAATTTATAAATGTTGTAAGTGCAAAACGTTGTAACTTGAAGTGTTGTAAGTCAAAGACTGCCTGTATAGCAGTTGCTGCAGGGCCTGAAAATGGAACATCAGGACCTGGCTGTGCAGGCAAACCAGTCCCTGGCCACCATCCCGCAAAGGGAGAATCAGGACCCTCGCAGTGAACCAGTGCTGTCCTGGCCAGAAAAAACTCGAGTGCCTATCTCTGGAGCCCTGCTGGGATCTAAAGGGACACAGGCAGGGTGTGTAAGTGGTGCCAGAGCATGGACAGGACCAGCTGGTTCAGCACCAGCACTCTCCCACGCAGGGCGAGACATCTCAGGAGCCCTGACCATTGCTGGAGACACTCCACTACCCTTTCCTCCAGTTGGTGTCAGTTCTCCAGTAGGAAAGGGTCTGTGGGGGACAGGTAGACCCCCAAGTAGGGCAGTGAGGCTGTTCTTCAGCGGATTCTGTGGAGTGTGGGTAGGAGTGAGCCCATCTGCCACCTGTCACACACTGCCAGGACAAAGCTCTTGACCCAGTTGACCCAGGCAAAAGAAGCTGCCAAGTTCAACACCTGGCAGGCCTCCACCTGCACCAGGTCACCTGAGTCCTGGACTGTGAGGAGTATGTCATCAGCATACACTGAAAGGACCAGCTGCACCACCAGTTCCTGGAGTATCAGCTCTGCCACCTGCCTCTGCAGAAGGATGAGAAAGGGTTCCAGGGCCAAGGCATACAGCTGGCCAGACAGTGGGCAGCCTTGAATCACCCCTCTCCTGAATGGGATGGGTTCCGTCAGGGTCCAGTTGAGCTTGACCAAACACTCTGCAGAGGTATACAGCCCTGGAGAGCCCACATGAAGTGGGGCCCAAAGCCAAAAGCCCTCAGTGTGCCTCTGAGGTACCTGTGATCCACTCTATCAAATGCCTTCTCCTGGTCCATGGATAGGAGGGAGAAAGACAGGTCCTCCCAGCGTGCTAGCTCTAGAAGGTCCTGAACCAGGTACAGGTTGTTGAAGATGGAACATCCGGGCACTGTGTACATCTGTCAGCATGGACGGCAGGCGCAGTGAGATGGCCTTAGCTACCACCTCTTAGTCCATGCAAAGGAGGGACACAGGGTACCAGTTCCTCAGGTTGTGGGGATTTGCCTTTTTTTGCAGCATGGCCCTCTGGCATTGCAGGAGCTCCACACTTCCCTCGGATTTGGCCCAGACCGCAGCAAAGTCTGGGCCAAGGATGTCCCAGAAGGCCCAGTAGAACTCAGTGGTCAGCCCGTCAATGCCTGGTGTCTTGTTTCCAGCCATCAGGTGGAAGGCAGCTGAAAACTTGGCCAGGGTAAGAGGAGCCTCCAGCCAGTCCCATTTGCCTGTGCTGATCTGCAGGAGTCCCACCCACAGGGTCTGACAGGCTTTGATGTTTGTCAGATCCAGTGAAAAGAGTTCTTCATAGAAGGCTTGCACACACCACTGCATCTCACTTGGATCTGTGAGGGGGGTGCCATCTACCACCAGAAGGCAGGTGATGTACTTTTTGGCTCCCTGCATCCTCGCCAGGGCACAGAAGAAGCAGGAGCGATGGTCCATCTCCCGAAGAAGCTGTACATGTGAGCAGACATGCACATGATGGACATGGTGGTTGTCCAGAGTACGAAGCTCTTACCGCCTCTTCTGACACTCTCCACAAAGGGACGGGTTGGTGGCCAGTCACCTTTCCAGATCTGGCACTTCCTGTCTGAGCTGCTTCTGGACTGCCTCCCTCTGCTGGGTCTGCCCCCACGTGTACCTGCAGAAAGAAAGCTGGATGCACACCTTCCCCATGTTCTACCTTCTCTGAACTGAGGGGAAAGCTGCCGGTTGCTCGTGGGTGCTGCGGCTGTTACCTGGGGCTCAGCGCTGCTAAGCCTGAGAGGCCCAGAGCTGCGGGACAGTGCACAGTGCCCTGCTGAGCAAGGTCACACCTGTGGGATGCAGCAGCATGGTGCCAAGTGGCTGGGGCTGAGGCCTGCTGCCTGCCATGCAGGAGGACTGTGCAATGAGGCCCTGAGTGGCCCCAACTCCTGCTGCCACTGCTGGTGAGTGCAGAGGGCTAGGGCTGGATGAGAGAGTGAGATGGGATCGGGGGGAACGAATGCGGGTTGGGGGAATGAACAGGGTGGGAGAAACGAACGTGGAGTTGGGGGAATCAACAGAGAATTGGGGGAATGAACAATGGGCAGCGGGAAGGAAGGGGGAGTTGGGGAAATGTTCTGGCTGGCTAGCCTCTGGTTGCCTCAGAGCATGGTCCGGGACTGTGCCCTGATCCGCTTTTTTCCCGCAATATTTTTTCAAAGTTAGCCCTTCTGGAGTCCAAAACTATTATTGTAGACCTATTATTGTCCATCCTAACATTTAAAATAAACTGAATAAATTAGTTCAGTTTTTTTGTGTGAGATCGGTACAGACTGTGGGAGGTATTTGGATCACTGCTGGTATTTGGATCAGTTTAATCTTTCTCTTTTAGTTTCTTCAACCTTCTAACTGTATCTTCCATCTTGCTTGATTCTTCCTTCTCCTATTCCTGTACCAGTGGCAGAGTCCTGCCATTCTTTAATTTGTCAAGCTTCCTGCTTCATTTATGAAGACACTAAACTGATTCCTTAGTTCGTTTCCACCTCCATTTTCTGGCTGCTATTTTGGTTGTTCTTACAGCTTCATGCTACCATGGGTTGCTCTCCTCTTCTGAAGTTATGTCAATTAGGGAGTCATCTTTGATAGGTTTCTAGATCTACTGCTTTATATATGCTGCTTCAGCTTTTATGCTTAAAGATCTTTATCTGCTTATTAACCCTTGATGTGTGACTGCTCACAGCATGTTCTGATGTTGACACTGCTTACCATTCCACAGGTTTCATATGGTCAAAGTGTAATGTGTGTGAGGCCGGGGTAGGGGAGATCAACTAATTCTTCCCCTCAGGGACTCTTCTGCCACGCCTTTATTGTTGGAAGAAAAAAAAGAGATGTTAATCCCTGAGATATCATACAATCGATAACCCTGCTATTAAAGAAAACAAAACTGGTTTTATTAAGTTTTCTCATTATAATCGCAGTTCGTGGTCTTTTTTTCCCCCAATCTGCGGCTTCAATTCCCTTTCTCTCTCTTCGTTGGAATAAACAGGGAGGTTATGTTGGAACCTCTCCCTTTTCTGTTCCTCTCTTTGCTGGTCCCCACTTCCTACCTCAGCCCTACAAGGAGTTTCCCTTGTTGGAAAAACCAGGTAAGTGCTCAGGTAAGTGCTCATGGTTTTAGCATCCTTTCTCTCATCAATCTCTCACTGTGGTTTTCTTCACTAGGAGTTAGACTCCGCAGCGTTGGCTCTCAATTCAGATCCATCTCTGATCATGCTGGCCACGCTCTCTCGCATCTCTTTGTGTGCCCCCAGGGGCAATCTGCTGCTCGCAGTGTCCCCTCTTTTGTAGACCCTGAACCCTCATCTGCCATTTCTTTCATCCGGCGTGGAAAGAGGCATAGCTGCACCTTGTGTCCCAGTCACTGCACTTTCCATGAACTGGCTGCCCCACTTCTTGGGAGAGGAACCAAGGAACAGGTTTGACTATCACCCTGTTTCAGTGTAATCTCACTCTTAAATAAAAGCATATACTAGCCCACAGCACTGCAGCAGAAAGTCTTTGAGCCACAATGCCCAGGTTAAATCAGAGACAGGGGCAGATCCAGAGGGGATCCAGTGGTTTGGACACTCCCCGCTTCCATGACTCCCACTACCATTCCGGGTTGATCCAGGTGCAGGGGGAGCCCCAAGGATGCTCCTGCCCTGCTCTAGCATTGAGCTGTGTCTGCTGCTTAGAGGACAGCAGTCCCCTGTCCCATGCTCAGGGGATGGCAGTGGCAGTGGACAGCAGTGGCAGTGTGCAGGCTCCACCCTCCAGCACCTTCTCCCTGGCACCCTGCCTTTCCACATGTCCCTTGCTGGCTGGTCAGGGAAATGGAGAGATCTAACCTCAGTATAAGATTAACACATTTAACTCAGAAGTTTTACAAACAGTATCATAATCTGCCACAACGTTATGCTAGACTTGGTTCCAGGCCTCTGAAGCCTTGGCTGTCATTCATGACTTTGCACATACTGTTGCCAATGGCTCTGGGACTCTACAGCCAGGTCCTTCAACACCCAGAGGTGCATTTCATCAGGGCTGTTGATTAAGTTTTATTCACATTTATCAAAAGCTCTCTGATATGCTCTAAACACCAGGCTGTGGGCTCGGCCATATGAAACAGCTTATCTATCTCCCACTTAATGCTTTAGCTATACCCTTTTCTATGGGGTATACTCAGTCTACTTTTTTTAAGTGGTCTTATATCCACAAACATGTTTGACTTCTTAATCTTTGATGTGCCATGTAGACAGCCAGGTCAGAATAGGATACCAAATTCATCCAGAGCTTCCTTAGATTCAGTTTCTGGGGAAAGAAATCATTTCTTAAGACTGACTTGTTTTTCAGTTTAATTGAGGGATTCCAACCTTGGCTTTGTTCGGGCCCCAAAATGTGACAATCAAGCAACTCTAACCACAGCTTATGGCCTCTGTCCCTCCAGGGAAGAAATAATGATCACAGTGAGAGAGAAGCCCTACAGATGGACACGAACTTAATGCTAAGGATCCCGGGATCTCTGCCCTTCTGGGCATGTCTGAGTTCCTCCATGACCCCTGTGCATGTTCCTGGAGGTGAGGGGCCCATACTTGCTTAGTGTGTTTTAAGCCTCCTTTCTGCTCCTTATACCTGCTCATATGGGCCATAATTTAAATTTGGGCCCAGCTAGTAAGCTAAGTTCTACAGGCTGAGATGAAGGAGACAAAGGTAGAGGCTGTTTTGTAATAGAGAAAGTGGTTTGATATAAGCTTGAGCTACATGGCCAAGGAAGTGTGTAACACGCAAGAAAGCCATTTCCTGTCAAGTCGGTATACAGCATTTCTGAGAACATAGAGAAACATTTAGAATTCAGTGGCTCCTACAGTGATAATTGTTTAGTGAGAAAGCAAGGAGAAGGTGACCTGCAAACAGTGTCTCAGGGGGATATATTCTTTGGGGGACTGTGGGAGAAAAAGATTGGAGGGATAGGAAAACATAGTCCCAGAAGGTGTTCATCAACCTACTTAATACTATTGCGCTTTCTAAGTAATAGACCAGTCAGGAGTGTGAAACATGGAAAAATGAGGTGGCTTTTCTTACCAGCCCTGTCACCTGTCCTCATCGCAAACATGTCTTTGCACCATCTCAATCCACTATTATTAAATATCTAGGAGAGGGAAGAAGCTCCTAGGAATAACATAGTATCCTGATACTATTAAGGATCTGCTATACAACAGAACTGCAGATCTGTGTGATATATGCATCTGCCTAAATGTCCCATAACTTGTGTAGATAAGAGTGCTGCTGTAAGAGAAGAAGAAAAAAGAAATGAAAAGGAAAACACATAGGAAACGGAAAGTGTTGTTGTCACAGAATTACATTTGTCTGGTGGTATTTGATGTCCATGCTGAATGCTGTGTTCAGAAAAAAAGCAAACCAAACTTGTGAAAATTAGGATATAAAATGTCTAGATATATGCCAACACAGCATTACATTTCTCTTCTTTGACTGGTAGCCAAGTAAATCCAAAGTATGTATATTCTGCCCCTGCCTTTGACCTGCACTGGATAGGACCTGCTTCCAATCATACTAAGATCCAACACTTAACCTGCTCCACAGAAGGAACACCACAGCTACTAAATTTTATAATGCCATTTACTCCCTTTTATAAACCTTTCATCCTGAAGCACATATAAGACTGTGCTTTCCCTTATGCAGCATTAAACTCTCAGCTTCCACTTCTCTTTCAGGTAAGTGCAGATACCCCACACAGATTTAGAGAATTGCTCCTGCATTTTAATACACTAATTCAGAGTTGGTGGAAACCGCACTTGATCATCCATTAGGTATGCTCTGATACCTACCAATATTTCCTGATTTTCAGTTTTTAAATATGAAACACTTTAAAATTTCATTTCCTGATTTTCAGAAGTTGGAGTTTTCTAAACTCAGTCTTTAACTCAGTATTATGAAGGGTTTCATTTTTTACATTGATAAAACTAATTTGGATGTATGATTTCCACTATTATTTGCTTAAATATTTGGTATATTCTAGAGATGTTTAGAAAAAGCATGACTGCAAATGTAATGTTCCTGCCCCAAACCAGAAAGAGTGGCTGCATGATGATCCGGGACTGTAGCGAATGTGACATCAGAAGCGGAGCTGTCTCTCATATATGGTCACAGGCAGTGTTTTACTATTTTATTGGAGGTTTTAGCCATGAAACATTGGAGATAAACCCCCTGATAATGTCTAAAAAGGTGAAGGTTGTTTCTATTGGCTCCTCCCTGCAGAGATGCCAGCATGTGAATCTATATATTTCCTCCCCCTGCTTTGTATTCTTTGTCAGACACAGAGAAGCCCTGGCAGAGTGAGGTGCATGCAGGGCAGTGCCAGCAGGGATGGGGGGCATGATGCCAGTGAAGGGGCACCTCTCCACTCAGCTGCTTTGGTTTCTTGTCCTACTTGTTCTTCAGCTAACCAACAGTGAGTATTGTATACATTTCTCTCTTATGTATTTTGAATTCTTTTTAGCTAGGAATCAAGGCACTGAGAAAAGAGAGACGTAAAAATACAAGAAGTTATTCTCTCACTTCTCTGTCTCCCCAGTTTTGGAGTCTGCATGATGAGCTGTTCAAACAGAGAGGGCTGTTTGGTTTATATATTTATAGTAATTGCTTGCATGGAAAAAAAAAAGAAATATCCACTGATTTTAAAGGAGTAAAGCAAAAGTTAGAAGGAAGTTTAAGATCCATCCAAAATAGATTTACATATTGAAGCCACAACCCCAGAATAGGAGGCTTGTTTTCTTAGGGGAAGAATATTAAATTAGCAAATCATAATTCACTGGGTGTCACTTTAACCTTCATATTGAGTATCTGAATGTGAGAAGTATCTGGTAATCCCATGGCTCAAGGCTGTTCTATTCACCTGCTGCCATAAGAAGGAAATTTTTTTTCCCCAGCTGAGTATGTTATTTACCTCCTTTTCTTTCTTTCTTTCTTTTTTTTTACCTTCCTCTGAACTATCAGACTTTGCCTGCAGACAGAAATGAGAGACTAAGCAGGGCAACTAATGCTCCCAAATTCTTCCTGAAACTTTCATGTCAAATCAATCGTTTGAATTGGGGTGAAGATTAAATTTTCTCCCAGGTTAGATTAAGAACTTTTTTTTATCTTCCCCTTGTCCTCCTGTTTAGCACTGGGCATGGCCCTCTTTTTAGGGTCAACTACCATATTTCACTTAACAGATATGACCCTGGTAGTATTCAGATCTTTCATTCTCTCTCCTGTTGGTGGCATGCAGTAGGTTCCTTTTTGTCTTGTGCTCATGATATGAAAGAATGGGCTGAGTAGTTATCTGGTGGATAATTGTGCCCGTCAGTGCAAAGGGCCTGGTCTCAGTGGCCCAAGCAGTCCCTCTCAGCCCTGTGTTCTTATGTTCCTGGTGATTGGTGCACATTATGTCCCACGTGCCATTGTTATAAATCTGAATTAATAATCTTAAAGTGCCCAAGTGCTGCAGGGCTCTAAACCCTGCTGAGCTTCTAAGTAACCATGCTGTTGACAGGTATAATATTAAAAAATGTCAAATGGCCTAAAAGTGCAGTTGAAATGTTTCAAAAGTTTAGTGTACAAAGATACACATGGGACAAAAGTGTTCTGTGGGGAGCAGATACTATTGTGTACCCTGATATTTCATTCTGCCTTACATCTAGACTGTAGGTTTATCCTCCAGGCATCCCACAATAAAACACTATCCCCTTTCCCCCTGCTTCTGATGGTTTCCCTGCACCCAGGCTGCTGCTGCTCCCCTCCCAGCCCCTTCTGCTGGCTTCTGGCACTCCCAGTGCTTCAGGCATTGGGCTCTTTGCATCCTTGTCACTTGGTATAGCTTGTGGCACTGTGGGACTGGAATTGCATTAGGCAGGTACAATCATAGAATCATAGCAAAGTAGGACTGGAGGAAGCTTAGGAAGTCACCCAGCCCAAACCCCTGCCTAAGCCATCCCTCCTAAACATCCCTGTCTAAACCATTCCAGACAAGTGTTTGTCTATTGCATTTTTAATAATTTCTGAGGATGAAGCATCCACAGCCTGTCCAGGTTGTCTCTTCCAATGCTCAACTGTCCTCATAGTGTGATTTTTTTTTCTAATAACCAACCTAAATTCCCCTATTTTCAGTTTAAGACCCTGGAGGTATATCTACACAAGATGTTTTACTGCATAGTAGATTAGTCTACTGCTCAATAAAGCATGACTGTCTACATATTTATTGCACAGTGAATTAGACTACCGTGTTACTACCTTTAAATAAAGGCAGTAAACTAACTGCGCAGTCGATATTGTGCAGTAACATGTGTGGAGATCCTGATCAGGAGCAAATTTGCTCCTGGTTACCCTAGCCAGCAAGGGTGCAGGGAAAAAGGGAGGTCTCTGCCCCTGGTTCTGGTGCTGCACAGATCCCTGGTTCACCCCAGGAGCTGGGAGCCAGTCTGCACCAGGACTGGGGAGTTCTCTGCTATCAGTTCCAGCTCCCAGCATCAAGCTGGTGGCTCTGGAGGGTGATCAGGGCCTAGGAGCCCATCCCCCGGCTATCCCCTGGAGCAGCTCTGTGTGGCCTGGGGTTGGCTGATCAGGGATTGGGCAGGATCTAGAAATCTAGCCCTCATCAGTCCCCTGGAGCAGCTGCATGCCAAGGGGATCTGGCTGCCCGAGGGAGTGGGCGGGGCTTGGCTTCCATACCCAGGACAGCTCTCAGCAACCCCCTGCCAGGCAGGGAAGCCCTGCCCACCAGGGGTCTTGCTCTCAGCTGTGTGTCCAGATGAGCTTGGGGCCAGGAGAGCCTTGCCCACTTCATGGGCAGCTTGTTCCCAATGCCATGCAGATCAGGCTCCCTCCAAAGATGCATGGGGCCAGGACACAGCTACTGCTAGAAGACAGCAAAGCTCTCTTGGCCCCTATGGCTGCAGTGATTGGTCCATGCCTCTTGCCAGCCCCCAGGCTAGTACTGAGGGGAGCCTGGAACTCCCCCTGGTTGTTGCAGGGGGTCAGAGCAGGGCTGAGCAAATCTGCTCTCAAGAGGGAGCATGTGTAGATGTCCTCTCAGGGAGGCTTACTGTGCAGTAATTTATTGTGCAGTAAGCCGACATCAAATAAATAGCACATGTAGACGCACGCTGGGAGATGATGGCTACAGAAGCGTACTGGCAGTTCCTTTGGGACATCTGATTGCTACTCATGCAGCTGTGACAATTGTAAAGCATGCCCTCTGGAAGCTGTGGCAGGGGGATGCGTGCCCGTCTGCAGCTGAAACCCTGCATTTCAAATGTTAAGAGCACTATTCTACTTCGGCATGTTTCAAATGTTATATTTATATGCACCCTCAGGTTCCTTCAGCTTATAGCTGCAGAATGCTCCTGGCCCCAGGGATGGGATTCAAGGAAGCAGGGCTGGATCTCGAACTTCCCTCTAGAGTTAATAGAGGAAATTAATTTTCTTTGGAGACTGTTGAGGAATGCCTCCTCACTGGGCACCTAGAGCTAGACAGTAGGAAGCGCTGAGCACAGGACTGTTTTGGAATTGCTGTCCCTTTCTAAAACATAGGGCTGGCTCCAGACATGCAGGCATGTACAGTGTGTGGTGCCACAGACCTCTTTGTGGCACAAGAAACTGCATGCTTGGTGCACTAAAACATAACCTGAGCTTCAGATTTATAGCCTGGGGGCAAAATTTGCTACCAGAAAATCCCAATAGTAAAAAAAAAGCATAGCAGAACAAAGTGTTGTGATGCACAGCCCAGGAGTGTGAACTGGCAGACATGGAGGCTTAGTCCTCCAGGGAGATGCTTTGGGTGCAGCCAGAGCATCTCTCCTCCTCTAGTTCTGCCCGTGTCCTCCAGCATGACAGAAGCCGGGAAAAGCAAGGAAATGCCAGTTTTGTTAAAGTGGGGCATTTGGCCCCATACTAAAATACACAGTCAAGCATGTGCACAGAGGCAAAAAGGAGCAGCACAAATGTGTGCTGCTCCTTTTTCTGCCACTGCAAGCACAAGCCCTTGCATGTGGGGGCATGCCCTATGGCCGTGTCCAGACGAGCATGGCTGTGCAGTATGTTGTGCCACAAACAAATCCTTTAAGTCCATTTTAAAATGAAATATCCTTAAAACAAGAATACTTGCTTTCCAATTAATTGCATTTGCAAGTGTGTCACAAAGCTATAAACAACTGACATTTGCCTAGTACCACATCTGACAAACTATTTGACCAGGTCTGTTAACAATAGCTGTAGGGATGTCACTGTCTACTCTTTAATTAAACATAGTTTCTAGGGGCGGAAGGGACCTGACCAGATCATCAAGTCTGACCCCTTGCCCTGGGCAGGAATGAGTGCTGGGATCATAATACCCCAGCAAGATATCTAGCCAAACTCCTCTGGAAGACCCCCAAGGTATTGGAGAGCACCACCTCCCTTGGGGTTCTATTCCAGAGCCTGGCAGCCGTAACGGTAAAGTAATACCTCCTGATATCAAGACTGAACCTGCTCTCAATCAATTTGTGGCCATTATTCCTTGTTATCCTAGGTGGTGCCTGGGGAAACAGAGCATCACCTATTTTCCGATAGTCCCTCCTGGTGAGTTTAGAGACAGCCACCAGAATCTCTCTCAGTCTTCTCTTGTGGAGACAGAATAGATTCAGGCCCTTTATCTTCATAGGCCTGGCCTACTGCCCCCCGACCATGCGAGTGGCCCTCCTCTGGTCCCTCTCAAGGTTAGCCACATCCCTCTCGAAGTGCAGCGCCAAGAACTGGATGCAGTACTCCAACTGTGGCTTGACCAGCGCTGCATAGAGGGGAAGGATCACCTCCCTGGATCTGCATGTGATGCCTCTGTATTAATTCTTCTGTCCTGATTCTCTATTTGAAGGTGCAATTAATGAGCTGAAGCTGAGCCATGGAATAAACCGCTGTTCTGGGCTGGTGGAAGTGAAGTATAATGGTCAGTGGATGAAGCTGTGTTTTACAGCTTCTCAATGGAGCCATGCTACAGTAATCTGCAAACAGGTGGGCTGTGGACCTCCAGCGAGTGTCTGTAATGGTTCCCACTTCAAAGAAGATTCCAAACCATACTTGTTGGTAGGAGATGTTTGTCATGGTAATGAGACATCACTTGCAGAGTGCAAAATATCAGATCTGTATCCAGAATCAACATGTTCCTCTTCTTTTTTTTCTGGAATAACCTGTGGAGGTAAGAATTCAGCAACCGCATGCAGGAAAAGCACCACTACAAGAAAAGATTGTTTGCCATTGCTGTGAATTAGTTAAGTATTAAATCACATTAACAAGGGTATGTATGTGTGTATTGGAAATCCAGATTGTTGAGATCAACACATTCAAATTTTGTAAGCTAGAAATAGGGAGTTTAAAATGTTTATACTCAATTCTCTGAAAACTGGAATATACTGGATTAACAGGAACACCTATCTGAGGCTAATTCTGTTCCCTCTGGAGCTGAAAGTAGCTAATCTGTAGCTAAACTAAGAAAGAAAGAAAGAATGGAAATCTTAGTATACAAATACTTGGAACCTGGGAAACTGGATACACTGTGATACAGGATATAAAATGATAAATGTAGAGTTAATAGACTTGTCATAAAATAATCATCATGACTGCAAAGCAGAGATTGGAGGATACAACCCGTTTGTTCAGGAAAGATAGAAATAAAGATAAAGTTGCAGTTTGATTTGCACATCAATAGTCTGATACATTACATGTAAGAAAGACAGGATAAAATGGATAAAACAGTACCTGATTGGGCCAAAATGACAAAAAGGATTTTGGAGGGGTAGCTTGAGGCTGCAAGGGAGTGCAGCCTTCTAGGCCTTGCTAGGGACTGGTGTCACTCTCTCCCAGCCTTTTGTTCCTTAGTATATGACAGTTAGGTAACGGTAAGTAGCTCTTCTTTAGTGTGGGCCAAGTAAAAGCATGGGCAAGGAGGAATCTTAGTTGAAGGTCCTGCCCTTGCCCCAGGAAGTGGAGTGGCCTCCCAGCTCCTGCAAGAACCATAGTTGTGACTTTGTGACTTTGTAAATGGAGACGGGTCACCTGTAAGTTGAGATAGATCCATGCTTGAGACCTGCTGGTGCATGACTTTTGCAGCATCTGTATGGGCCCTCTTAGACATTGTAGTCCCATGACAAGGAACATGTCTGCCCAGGGGCCATGACATGTGTGCCCAGAGGCCACGGGGCAGTCCCACTTACCATCTTGTTCAGTGGCTTGACTAGAGTTCCCACTGATTCTTCTTGTTGACCCAGATGGCAATGGGAGTGGCTATCTTTGGGTAGTCAAATACTGTGGTCAGGACCAGTGTGACCAGACAGAGTTAAAGAGGGGCCACGTTTGGGGCCAAAAAATGCACTGTGGGATACTTGGAGGTCCCACACCAGAGAATCCCATGATAGTGTGGGACAAACTATTAGTCGTTTCATAGATTTTACTGACTTTCGGGGCTGGAAGGGACCTCATGAGATCATCAGGTCCAGCCCCCACCATGGGCGGGAAGTCAGCTGGGATCAAGTGACCCCAGCAAGATATAAATTCACCTGTTTGTTGAAGGAGTCCAGGGTAGGTGGTTGCACCACTCTTGGGAGAGTTTGTTCCCGACCCTGGACACATGCACTGTAAAGAACTTTTTTCTTATGTCTAGTCTAAATCGTCCTTCCTGGAATTTATGGCCATTATGCCTTGTTATCCCTTGGGGAGCTCCGGTGAACAGGTATTCTCCCAGGTCCTGACGTACCCATCTTATGTAATTGTAGGCTGCCACCAAGTTCCCTCTAAGGCTTCTCTTCTCCAGACTGAAGAGTCCCAAGTCCTTCAGTCTCTCCTCATACAGCCTTTCCTCTAGGCCTTGGATCATATCAATGGCTCTCCTCTGGATTCTCTCAAGCTTCTCCACATCCTTCCTGAAGTGAGGGGACCCAATACTGGATGCAGTACTCCAGTTGTGGTCTCACCAGAGCTGAGTAAATTGGGAGGATGATTTCAGGCCTGTGCAAAGTGACTAGTATTCGCTTTGGATTCATATTCAACCGATTCAGGGAACAGTGATTCGATTCAGTGATTCCAATCACTGTCCCAAATCGATTCGGCCGAATCAGCCAGGCCCATCCTCCCTGGCCTGGCAATGGCTGCCCTGGCGTCCCCAGCTCCTGGCTCCTGGGGAAAAAAAAAGGCCCAACTCAGTGGGTGCTGC
>NW_005843463.1:88624-114365 GCF_000455745.1 Alligator sinensis
TGGGGGGGCAATGCCTGCTGCCCCCAATGCCCCATGATGCATGGGGGGCTCTGCATGAGCCCTTGCCCCCCTGCTGCTTCCCCAGCCCCCCACACAGCTGCCATGCCTATCATGGTTCTGGCTGTTTAAAAAAAAAAACAGACCCATGCCTGACTCACTGCTCCTGTCCCCTGAAGCCCTGAGGCTGCTGCAGGAGCGGTCCATCCCTGAGCTTTTCTTGTTTTTTTTTCCTTTAAAGGGCTGGATCTGGATCTGGACAGGACACCTGTGGGGGTACTGGGGGACTGAGAGGGGGATCAGGGGGCTACTACAGAGCCCCCTATGCCGTGTGGGGCAGCCGGGGACAGCAGGGATTGCCCTCCCGCCTGGCAGCACCTAGTGAGTGAGGCTTTTTTTTTTTAAGTACTGGGAACTGGGGCAGGTGGGGCAGCCATGCGGGGGCTGAGGGAGTGGGGGGAGGTTGAAGGGGCTGGGGGGGCAGGCAGGGGGTGGGGGGGGAGACATGGGCCCCTCAATGGTCCCTTCTTGCAACTTCAGTGTTGAGCTGTGCAAAGCATTGGAAACCGCTGTTTCCATATCATGTGCTTACTTCATATGTGCCACAGGAAGCAGGCAGAAGTAACTGAGTAAATTAGCAGAACTAAATTAGACATAGTGAATACGCTAAAAAATCCAGGAGACTGATTTAGAAATGAATGACAAAAGCCATACGCCACTGATATTTGTCTAAAACTCTGTTTGGCAACCAGCGTTTAATGAGCTTGGGTAAGAATAGCTAGGGGATATGACTCAATGTGCTCTTCTGTAATTCTGTCCTGCTTCTCTAATTGAAGGTGTATACGGTGGAGTGAAGCTTATCAATGGTAGCAGTCCATGTGCTGGCAGAGTGGAAGCAAAACTTGGTGATTACTTGATGAAAATATGTTATCCTGTTGCATCTATAAAAGCATTTCCAGTAATTTGCAGAGAACTTGGGTGTGGATCAGCAGTGAGTATCCACAATGCCAGCCATTTTGTGGAGGATTCCAGACCGTACGTAATTACAGGAATACTTTGTCATGGTAATGAGACAACAGGCGCGGAATGCAAGATAACTTCCTACACTCTGGAGTCAACATGCCCTCCTTCTTTCTATACTGGAGTCACATGCTCAGGTAAGGAATTAGCCATCTTTCCACCTGTCATGAAATTGCCATGGAAGAAAACGGACTGAAAAAAGAACGTGTCTCATCCTTCTGAAACAACGGGAAAGTGGGTAAATATCCTCAACTCCTATAACTGTTATGCTCACTGAGAATGAGGACATCCAAGTCTTTAGAATCCCTTGATTAGCCTAAGCCCACTTCTCCCGATGCCATATTTACTATTTACCATTTATAGGTTTTTACTCCATTTCAAATCAGAAACATTGTTTACATTTCAAAAGCTATTGTATCTGAGCACCTAAATTGTATCATGGACACGTCTACATGTTGCCCTTTGGCACAGTGAACACCTGCACTGTGCCATGAGCATGCTGCATGGTGAGGTTTAGCAGGTACTTTTCCTTCGTGATGCACTAAAATGAGGGAGTGTGCAGCTATGGCTAAGTAGTTGCCAGTGACATGTAGATGTACGTCATCGCTATATTGGTGTAGCATGTCACTACGGTGACATAGTGCATCACTGTGGTGATGTAGCATGACATGTAGATGCTCCCAGTATTTAGTTTCAGAGAATCTGTACTGGAATTCTGTATAATTCTGTTACATTGATAATGCATGAATCTGATGCATGCTTTCCTCATTGCTGTCCTGAGGAACTTGAGCAAGCAGTTAACTAAGCATAGTAGCAGTAGTAGAGAGCTCCTTGGTGCAACTACAACATCCTGATGTTCGTTTTCTTCCAAGAGCTTTATCTGAACTCAAATAACTTATCTAATGGTGTTACGGTTACCTCCCAATCTGGGTATTCATCTCCACAATCATTCTGGCTGTTAGAATATTTCTCCCAATACCGAGACTGAATTTTTCTTTCCTTGGAGCCTTATGCAGTTTTTTTCAGCTGTGCAAAATGAATGTGAAGTGTTTCCAAACCATAACTCTTTTGCTCACATTGCTAGTAGAATTGTCAATGAGGGTGTGCATAACTTTTCACAAGTATAAATCATTCACGTTGCAAGAGAGTGAAACAGTAGATCCTTAGCTTTCAGTTTGTAACTAGTACAACTTGTCTTTCTTCCTCTCTTTGCTTTTCTTATTCCTTCTTCTGCCTTACTTACTGTATTCTTTCTTGATTATAAGTGGTAGTATTATTTAAAGCTGTTGCCTGTTCAACTGAAAGTGGAAACCACAAAACTTCTTGTTAACAATTAGTAACAGTGTAATACGCAATATCAGAATAATTAATCAGAAAACAAAGTAATAAAATAGTCATGTGCCCTATCCCTCGTGATTGGTTAAAAATTAAATAATTGAGAAGTAGAAAATTAATTAATGTGTGTATGAACAGTTAATTCCCTATTTTTAAAACACTTTTGAATGCAAAAGCTTTGAAAAAATTATCTGCATTTACTAAAAGCTGAAATGGAGGGCAAGGGGTTTCAGTGTTACATTCATTGATGGATTGATTGACTCTAGGTGATACACAGCCCCGGCTGATTGAAGGTGACAATGCCTGCTCAGGACGTCTGGAGATAAGCCATGGACACACTTGGGCTACTGTCAGTGATTCCCACCTTGATCCTAAAGCTGCCAGTGTGATTTGTAATGAGCTACAATGTGGAGCAGTTGTTTCCATCACAGGAGGAGCTCACTTTGGAGAAGGACAAGGGCCAATCTGGACTGAAGAGTTTCAGTGTGTGGGAAATGAGTCTCATCTTGCATACTGCCCCCGAGCACCACCCATGAATCAGACAGGCTCACATGCAAATGATATTGGCCTCATATGTTCACGTAAGAATTTAGTGTGGTAGCTTAAAAATAGGAATGTAGTATCAAAACAGACCACCTGAGACACTCAATGCAATCCCTGGCATTTGCAGGAAGCCATTTATTTACTAGCCAAGTGTCCATTATGAATGACGGGTGGGAGGCAGGCACAAAGCCCCACCACCCACCCCCCTGTGCTGCCGCTGCTCTGTTTCTGGCTGTGCGCAACCTCCCCCAACCCGCTCTGTGTTCGGCTCTGTATGCCCCCCAACACCTCGGACCCTCACCAGGCGACACATCGCCCATTACACACCTGCCACACACACCACATCCACCCAGCCACATACCACACCCACCCACACACCCAGCTGCCTCACACACCCAGCTACATGCCACACACCACACACATGCATGCTCCCAGCCACATGCCACATGCACCCAGCCACATACACCCAGCCACATGCCACACACTGCACACACCTGGTGTGGCCAGGTGCCCCATTCACTGTGAACAGCTGGGCCAGGGGGCAATCAGAGCCTGGTGGCTTGTGCAGGGGCATGGTGCAAGGAAGCTCAGGGCAGGAATGTGCTCCCCTCCCCCGGCTCCTCCCAGTGTGTGCATCAGTGGGAGCCACCTACCTCCACCTCTGGAGGAGCCGCCAGGCTCCCATGGCCCCAGGACACAGCCTGTCCAGGGCCCCATTCCCCTGACTGTGCCCTGGGCAGGCCAGGTCATGGGACAACTGAAGCCCAGTGGCTCCTCCAGGGGAGTGGCGCGGCATCAGGGAGCATGTGTCACCCACTCCTTACTTTCCCCATGGTGCACATTAGTGGGACTCACCCACCCATGTCTGTGCAGGAGCCGCTGGGCTCCAGGTGTCCCATGGCCCGGCCTGGACAGTGTCCTGGGCTGGGCTGGGGATAATCAGAGCCCAGTGCTTCATGCAGCGACACGGTGAGGAGGAGCTCGGGGTTGGGGAGGGGGGCGGGGGGAAATATGCTCCCTTCTGTCAGCTTCCCCTGGTGTGAATAGCAGTGGGAGCTGCCCGGCTATGGCTCTAGAGGTGCTGCTGGACTCCCATTGTTCCAGGGTCTGGGCCAAGCTCACCTCGCCCAGCCCTCGCCCCTGTCAGGAACAGCCCAGGATAGCCCCAGCCCCAGCCCCAGTCCCCCCACTTCTAGAGGTGGAGGTGGCTGCTGCGACCCCGCCTCCCTGCTCCTCTACCCACTCTCCGCTCCCCTCCCTGCCGGCTGCTGTCCAGGGAAAGTGCAGTGCGGTGGCTCCCTGGCTTTCGACCACATCCGCTCACTCCCCTGAGCCCTGGTGCACAGTTGTGCCCAGGCCCCTTGGGCTAATCAATCGGTACCCGCCCTCTGGGCACACATGTGCAGTTGGCTCAGAGTGTTATGGACAGACAGAGACACAGACAAGGAGTTTATTATATTAGAATTTATGTATGTGTTTCTTTCTTTCTTTCTTTATAAGCTGTCTTTCCCAACAAAGGCTCACCCTTTCAAACCTACATACACAACACCAGGACAGCATTGATATGAATTTTGGGCTTGGGTAGAGCAACAAAGAGATATCCCTTTGTTGAAAGGAAGGACGGAAGAATTGGAATCCATTTCTAGTAAAATCCCTGAAAAGCCAGGATAATCAGAAAGGGGTTGTCATTTTCCGATTTCCCATTCTTTGACTATTTGGTACAAAATGGGGACATGCACTATTGTGCTCCTCTCTAATCACTGTCCATCTTCGCTTCTCCGCAGGGCTCACAGGGTTCAGGCTGGTGAACGGCAGCACACAGTGCTCAGGGAGAGTGGAGGTCCAGCTGCTCGGTGCCTGGGGCACCCTCTGCGACTCGCGCTGGGATTTATCAGATGCCAACGTTCTCTGTCGTCAGCTTGATTGTGGATTTGCAGTGTCAGCTCCAGGAGGAGGGCATTTTGGGAGAGGAACGGGGCCCGTCTGGAGAGACACATTCCACTGTAATGGGACTGAACCCCATTTATGGCACTGCCCGGTTACTGCCCTGGGAGTCTCTCAGTGTTTCCATGACCGTGATGTCAGTGTGATTTGCTCAGGTGAGCAGAGAAACAATGACTCTGGCCCCAAATAACACTGGTACAAGAATTTTCCACTCAACCGTTTTCCACTTCCCTCGCCTGTTTCATAGTGGAGGAATATCTAAGAGGACACTGCTTTTATATATATATAGTCACTGCTTTTATATAGTCACTTCTGTTACGCTTTCTTAGTGTAATGGGGCAAGAGCCTATTACAGTGATAGTTATTACTTAGAGATGCGCCCTAATTTAGATGATTTGGTAATTGGGGCAAGGTTTCTCAGTGAAATAGTTAGCCAGTTCAGTTACTCAGAGAGAGACATAGTCTACAGGGATTGCTTATTGTTCAGGAATATAACGTGTTGTGTAGTTCTTGTCATTCACTGTGTATATTGTACCTTACGATCACTACACCTACATCATAGCTCTGTTGTCTTGGCCACTAGCATCACCCTCCTCTGTGAGACCACTTCTGCATTCTCTGCAGAGAGGGCAAGGACTGTAGTGAACGGGGCAAAGCCGATGCATAGCCCTTTAGTAGCAGTAGAAACTTCCCCTCTGCCACAAGAGTTACTCTTTTCATTGAAAACTCCTGCTCTCACCCAGTAGCCCGATGAGAGTCAAGACACCCTCACTCCTTCAGGCAGTTGCCATGGTTCATTCAGCAGGTGGTATCTTAAGTTATACTTCGTAATGTGGCACACGGCAGCTGACTGGAGCTGCCCAGAGCTACCAGAAGCATGCAGGTGAACATATCCTTTTGCATCTTGGTGGCCATAGCTACTGTTCGCTGCTAGAATTTCTGGCAGCAGATGCAGAGGAGTGAAGCATATTCTTAGACACCGAGACACCTTCAATCAGCACCTTCAATCACCTGTTGGGATGTCTCCCAGCAGAAGTCAAAGCTATGGTATCTTCTCTCTACCTTCCTCAGGCTGTTTATATAATGTCAGGGAGAGCTTGGACTGCCTCTACTTTAATTAGGGCATCACTGCAAAGTTGCCTTGGCCATCTGGTGGCAGGCATTTTTCTTTTGCTGGAACTACACCCTTACCCCTGACAACAGAAGCTCTGCAAGGAGAAAGCAGAAGGTGCATCCATACCAGGGGTTTTGCCAGCAGAGCTACTTCAGGTATAGGGTCTAATCTTTCCACACTCGCTGCCAAGAGAGCTCTGATGGCTGACAAGCAAAAGTCCAGTGTTGTTCCTTGGCCTCAAGGAATGCACTTAATCGGAGGTCCTGGCTAACAACTCTCTGCCAGGGCTCTAGCCTTGAGTATAAAAATTCTAATAAAGGATTCTCCTGAAATCCTCATAACAGCAGTTGTTCTTCTTATCACTGTAGTTCTCTGAGTATTTGATAACCAGTGTAATTTCAAGCATACATTCTGCATGTTATATAATGGAAAATAGAAAGTGTTGTTCAGTTCATTTTCTCTCTCACCTGAGGCCAGGTCGCTCTGAATCGCTTATCCTGTTGAATGGAGAGAGCCGGTGCGATGGGCGAGTCGAGATTTCCCTCGGTGGAACATGGAGCAGAGTCCTGGATGATCAGTGGGACATGAATGATGCCAGTGTGGTGTGCAGGCAGCTGCAGTGTGGAGCTGCTGAGAAAGCCTATCACCCTGCAAAGTCTGAGCGTGGGACAGGTCCTGTGGGGTTCAGAAGTGTTCAGTGTGCTGGACATGAGTTTAACCTGATGCTCTGTAACAACTCCCTGTCTGAGACAATGCAGGCTGGCATAGTGGAAGACGTCAGTGTTGTTTGCTCAGGTGACTTCCCCCTGAAAATCATACAAACACCTTCTTCTGTCAGGGGTACAGCCAGGATCTCAGCGGTCAGGGTCAGAACCCAGGGGATCAGGAACAGACAGGTCAGGGAGCAAAGGACCGCAGTTGTCATGGGTCAGGAGCAGGGGGGTCAGGAGGCTGAGAGCTCTTATGTGCCCAGATGTTGGCAGTTTTGAAAAATGAGACCGGGGTCAGGATCAGTAAGCAAGGATCTAGCCAGAGTGACTAGCCAGGAGGCCTGGAGCAGCACTTCTAGCTTATGGGATTGGGATTTTGGTGATTACTACAGGCTGGGAGCTGGCTGTCAGAGGACAGGGGTCTGGCTTGGAACCAGGATCATGGTGGGTCAGGGAGTCAGCAAGACAGACTGGGAGAACAGATTGTTTTCTTTCCATTTTCTTTCTTTCCTTCCTCCTCCTCCTCTTACGTTAACCCTACTCTGTGGGCCATTTCCTGTAGGAGATCTCCCAAGGGATCTTTACTTGATGTTCCTGATTGTTTTTTCCTTTCCTTTTTATTTTGTGGTTCAAAAGTATCTTAAAGAGGTATCTTTCTCTCCACAGGGATTATATTGCCATAAACCTTCCCTTTGCTTTGCCATGTGCCCCACTTACCTGCACATTGAACAAATTAGCCAAGTGTGGGCTGCTGCTAGGTGTCCCTCTTTGCCCCATTTAGGACAAAATTTTGGCTTTCCATAGTAATATGTAACACTGCAGTTAGCACCTGCTTCTGCCAGTGTGAGGAGACTGTATACTCCTTGTGGACCTGAGGGGTTGTGGGGTCTGCTTTTAGAAGGGCTTGGGTCATCCAAGTGCCTGTCCATATCTTGTTTTTAGCCCCTATTTTACTGATCTTTCTTATTTCCTCAGAGTGCATCTTTACCTATATTGATAAGTCTGTTTCAGTGAATGTATTTTCATTTCTACCAGTTTCTCTCTATTATTTGGCACCACATTAAAAACAGTGTACATTACTACTGGGTCACCCTTGGCTTCTTGAAAGCTGCCTAGAAATTTCTGATAGCCTTTTTGGCTCCTAAAACTCAGATCCTAGTCTAGTCCCAGAGGTATAACAATGAAGCAGTTTAGGTCTGATGGGCAGACTTTCAGTATCTTCTGAAGCACAGTTTGACTGATTTCCAGACTCATTGTTTCCAATTTCCCAGTACCAGAGAGAAGTTCTGCTCTGGCACTTATCCTCACAAGTGAGCATTGTTGATTCCTGCAGGTCCCTCCATGTTTTCTTCCCCTTCCCCTCTCCCACCAGGAAGGGCAGGAAATGCCTCCACTGTGGCCATCAGTGTCACAGCCCCAGTCACTGTCTCCTGCAATGTTGCCATAGCCATTATTACCATTGGTTCAGGGTCAGCTCCTACCTGCCATCCTGCCAGAGGGCCGAGTAGACAAAGGCCACTGCTGCCCAAGCAGTCAGAGGCCCAGGACTAACAGGGAGGCAACTGTCATATTGAGCAGTCTTGTGTGTGCTCTGAAAAGAACTGTACCTCTGATGGAGGTAGAGGGAGGCACGGCCTATTTATGAGCCTGAATTATTTCCTGCCAGTATCGACTTGTATTCTAACTTTGCAGATGTTTTCCATTATTTTTACTTGTAAGTCCAGGTTTTTAAGTCATTTCAATGTATGAACCTTTTTAAAGCAGAAAGATTTACATGAAAACTATTCAGTTGTCATTAATTTTCCCATTAATTGCTGCGATTTCTCCTTACAGGAAGCAGGAGGATCAGATTCTTGTACTTCTGATGGGGGTAGAGGGAGGCACGGTCTATTTATGAGACTGAATTATTTCCTGTCCAATATCTTCTTGTATTCTAACTTTGCAGGTGTTTTCCTTTATTTTTACTTGTAAGTCCAGGTTGGACATGCCATTGAGGCATCTGTCTCTGCTCACTATGGGGAAGGCTCCGGGCAGATCTGGCTGGATGATGTGAAATGCGCTGGGAATGAGTCGGAGCTGTGGGCATGTCCTTCTAGGAGCTGGGGCCAGCACAACTGCCGACACAAGGAGGATGCAGGAGTGCTTTGTTCAGGTCTGTTCTGTAACTGCTCGTATGAGCCTGGTTACCCGGATATAATGGAAATCATGGTGTGAGAAATCACAATCACACACACAACGGCAGACAGCTGTCTTTGACTGTCTATCTTTCTTTCTCACTTATCAACATATGAAAGTCATTATTAGAGTGCTGCTGAGGAGGAGTCAAATTTTTGAGGGGAGAAATAATAATGATAGAGGTCTTCCCTGGATGCTTATTTTTGTTTCTTGTTTCCCACTTATGAAAGTCATCATTAGAATGCTGCTTTTTTTGTTCAGGTCTGTTCTGTAACTGCTCGTATGAGCCTGGTTACCCGGATATAATGGAAATCATGGTGTGAGAAATCACAATCACACACACAACGGCAGACAGCTGCAAGAAGTTTGAGAAATCATGTTTATAACTAAAGTACAAATCCTTTGGTATTACATAAACTAGAACTTCTATCTTATTCATACAGGGCGCGTCTACCTGTACTCATATGGTGATGTTGCTCCTGTGTCATGCCCATGCTTTCATACTTCCAAAAGAAGTGCTAAAGCATGGCACAGGTGTAGCCCGTACTGTGTTGTCTATTGGGCAAATGGTGATTTTTAGCTGCTGCTATTCTGTAGTGGCATGCTATAGTGAGGGAGTGCAGTGCTGCAGCAAAGTAGCTGTTGGTCATGTGTAGATGGATATGATCGCTTTGTTGGTATAGCATGTCACTGAGGCGAGTTACCGTTGCATGTAAACTTGCCCACAGTGTTGCAGTGGAGAGGTTATAGATTCTACTTCATTTTTCATGAAAAACAGTAATTTGTTTGCTCATGGTAATATTTATTTCTGTAGGAGGAAAAGAAAACAGTACACAAAACTCATTTGCTGCATGCCCAGGCTCTACAAACTGCACAGGTATCAGTGCTTCTCTGTATCTCTTCTCTAATTCTAACGACCTTCCCAGCTATCCCAGTAACGTGAGGTTTCCGCCTTTCCCAGGCAAGGAAAAGCTCCACGTTGTGCAGGGAAAGGACGGCTGTTCAGGGAGAGTGGAGGTTTGGCACCGTGGATCCTGGGGAACGGTGTGTGATGACTCCTGGGACATGGCGGATGCAGAAGTCGTGTGTAAACACCTGGGCTGTGGACCTGCTGTGTCTGCGCTGGGTGGAGCAGCATTCAGGGAAGGGACTGGCCCCATCTGGTTGGAGAAGTTGGACTGTCGAGGGACAGAGTCATCTCTGTGGCACTGTCTTGCGAAGCACTGGGAGGACAGTAACTGCCAGCATAAAGAAGATGCTGCTGTGAATTGCTCTGGTGAGTGTAAGCCTCATTGGACAGGTTGGAAAGATTCAGTTAGGAAAGTTTCCTGCAGAGATGGTATGTGAGGCTAGAAACAGATCTTGTCAGTGGAGCATAATTGGCTGTGCTGTGATAGGTTGTGGCACAACTGATCACACTCCATGGACATCTACAGACATGCCTGGTTGCTGAGCCCTAACTTGGGGTGTATCTGCATGAGGGGGAAACCAGTTTGCAGACATGTCCCTGGGTTGCGCAGGGGACCCTGGTGGGAGTTCCCCCTCTGCACCAGCATGTTTGCATGGGGAAACCCTTATGCAGGGCACTTGTGCACCTGGGTCTGCAAGTGCAATGGTGAGGGGGAGCTCCCAACACAGGTCCCTACTCCATGTTGCAGCCTGTGCATCACACTGCTGTCAGGAATGGGAGCGCTGACAATGTAGAAGGTGCACCCCCTCAGGAATCTCCTCCCTGCAGGACTCCATGCTTGCAGGGCATGTGGGGAAATCCCCTGCAGAGTGATGCATCCATGGAGTGATGCATCTGGGTAAGCTGGGAAAGCAAGGCAGGGGTTTCTAAGGCTTGAGGGGCCAATCCTGCCTGGGAATTCCTGGGGTGTGAAGGATCAGCCCCCTCCATCCTGAGGAGCACCTGCGTCAGGGAGAAAGGAGTGCCTGGGCAGGTTTATGCTGCCTGAGCACTTCTGCCATAAGCAAACATACCAGGGCTGTTATAAAACCACCTGATCTATTACTACTTGCAGTTGTGCCACAAACCTGAGTATTTGTGGTGTGACAGAGAATATGGACATGTGTTTGCTTTCACATTTTGCGGCTATGGAAATTTGGATAGTGGTAGAAAGGTGACAGCAATTTCCAGGCTGAGATTGCTTTCTTGATGGTGGTCTATATCTTCAGAGGATGGGCAGCTGTTAGAACTACGTAAGGAGGCTCCGAACATGGCTGGGAAGGATCAGGTAGGAGTGGACCAGCCATTAGGTGGGAAAGCAGAATTATAACAAACTAAATTATAGTTCACGGAGATTTATGGAGCAAAAATAATTCTGGTGGCAGATATTACCTATTCAGGAAATGCACCTATGTAACTAACTGCGTTAGCTAATGATTGGCTTAATACTGTGTATGTATTTGTATATAAGATGCATAATGGTGGAAAAATTTAAATCTGTTGTCCTTGCACACATCCCTCTGTCAGGCAGCCTTATCACCTGGGCATAATGAATAAAGCTAATCTAGTTATTTGCACTGTGGATCTCTCTTCAATACATTATGCAGTAAGAACTGGCAGCCCCTTGGCAGCAGTAACAGTGAGTGACAGGGTAGTTAGAAAGCTTGGAGCTTTCTGTGCAGGGGTGTTGGATACGCCTCCCTGGCCACATATCTGTCCCCCATTCCTTGGCCACAGGAACGGATGGTGAGGGGTGTAACCTTGGAGGGTCCAGATGTGCCCAGGTTTCAGCCCATGGAGCACCTGCTCTCATCTGAGGCTCCGGTGTTCAAGTTTATTACTGTTGTCTCCACTGCTCCGAAAACACTGGGGGACTTCTTTCTCAGTTGGCCCAGCACTGTCCCTGCCCGCTTGAAGGGAGACCATATATGTGATGTGCCAGTTCCACCTGCAGCCACCCAGGGGGACCATCCCTTTGGTAGATAATGCTTTACCTCTCCCATCTCTCAGACTCCAACCCTTCTTCTATTTCCCTTTGCAGATGCAACAGGAATGACAACTTCCCCAAAGGGAACAGGTAAAGAACCCCCTTCCAATAAGTGCTGCATTTTCCTGAGAAATGAGCTGTAAATGTGCTCTCAGAGAAGAAGTTTCTTGACCGAAAGTCTGATACCTATGAGGCAATGGCACCTGGGCTGTGTCCTGCAGGGCACGCCAATCAATAGGCTTTCCTGCTCAGTGGCTTTTCGCTGATGTGCCTGGGCTTCTGACTCTCACTCTACCATGTGAGTTCCTCTCCTGTCTCTCAGTATTTGACCTTTTGGCCACATACAGTAGAATAAAAACTGGGGATGTTCACTTGAGATTCATTTGTCTTTCAAAGAATAGTTTTTACTGCTCCTATGTTTGTTTCCTTTCAGATCCACCTGCCACAGACAGTGGGGGAGACATGGTGCCCATTGTCATCTGCATTATTCTGGGCGTCCTTCTCTGCTTGGTCCTAATCATTGTGGCTGGGCTGGTGCGAAATGCCAGAGCACAGCAGAAAGGTGTGTACCAGTGGGTTTAAATGATATGGATGTACCCCTTTGAAGTTGCAGGGAGAGTTGTGGAGTATGAGAAGGAAGAGGGAAATAGTGGAAAAGTCCCTGGAAAGGAGTGTTCAACCCCTAGACTGTGGGCCAGATCCAGCCCACAGTGCTCTGCCATCCAACCCGTTGGGTTCCCAAACGATCCTGTGGGTAGACTTGCTGACTGTGGCTCTGAGTGCTAGTTCAGGCATGCAGGGTGGGGCAGGGTCTGATTCCAGTGTGTGGGGCCCGGGGGTGGGGAGCATGGAGCCCTGGAGCCTGAATTGAGGTGGACAGTATGGCACAGATCCCTTCACCATCTCCACCACGCCAGGATTGGGCTCTGCCCCTCCTCCCTCCCCCACTGCCCATACCTGGCCAGCATTGGCACCATGGAGCCCCAGGCCAGATCTTGGTGTAAAGGGCTGGCACAGGGCATGTTCCATCCTGCAAAGTGGAGCCATGTTATTCATCAGGCCAATGGAGCCAAAAATGTGAGCAATAATGACCTAGAACAATTGGATATACTGTGGAAAATTTTGAGACTATTGATGTGTGAAGAATAGGGTGGCCATTCATCCAATTTTATAGAAGGCAGCCCAGTTTTCTGTTACTCTGTCCTCTTTCCTATTGATATGAAACTGGATACCTTTATGTCCTCTATTTCCCTCTGCAGACTTCCACCAGTCTGACATAAAGGCATACAGTTTCATATCCATAGGACAGAGGACAGAGTAGCAGAAAACCGGGCTGTCCTCTATAAAACTGGATGAATGGCAGCCCTAGTGAAGAACAGTTTTGAGCAAGAGTGGATAATGCATTATATTCACTGGAGGACTGAGCCTTCAGACGAATGCATCTTCAACTACAACAACATTGTAAAGCAGAGAAATAGGTGTTGTTAGTCCTGAAATGTAAACTTCGTGTTGGGAGAGGAATTATTGAAGCTGCTGTGTGGGCAATAATGTGCAGTAATGAAATGAAAGGGACATGGACATTTTAAGAGGAGAGATTTTGTGATGGTGGAACAGATAAGGAAACATCTCCAAAGAGAAGTTTTTAAAGGGGACACGTTAGTTGTCTAGACTGAGTTATTTTCTGGCAGGAAAATGAAGCAGACCTGCTGATAGTCCCACACTGATTGGAAGGTTTAATAATGTTTCCCACCTCCTGTTCTAATAACCGCTTACTCTTTGCTTTCAGGGACCAGAAACGTCATGCAGCCCTTCTCTGAGGTTGTGTATGAAGAGATTGACTACAGCCCAGTGAAGGAGAAGCAGGAATTATTTGTTCATTCAGGTCTGTGCATTGCATTCCTAACACAGAGTCACTGTCTAATTCACTTCCCATCCTGAGATCTTGAACTAGACCTAATTAAGTGTAGTTTTCCACTGGGCTGAATGCCGCCAGCACTGGTTCTGTGATGAGACCAGTGAACTTCTGTCAGTGAAAACCCCACCGTGCTCATGAACCAAGATGTTGCTAGTCCCAGCTCCTGGGACAATTTCTGTCACATTGCCCATGCTCCAGTTTTGGAGTGGAACTAAGCATGGGTCAGGAAAGCATCTGTTTCTAGGGCCAGATAATTTGAAAATAGCTTGGGAACATTGGAATAATGATTATTCACTATCTCCTTTCCTTTCCTACAGTGGTCAGTGATCTTCTGTGTGTGGTCACTTTCCTTTGATGTTTCTTCCACCATCATCCTTTCTTCTACAGAGTGTGGCATTGATTTAGTTGTTTCATAGAATCGTAGAATCATAGAAGTAGGGTCGAAGGGACCTTGTAGATCTTCAAGTCCGACCCCCTGCCTGGGGAGGAGGGAAACTGGGCTCAAGTGACCCCAGCCAGGTAGGCACTGAGCCGCTTCTTAAAGACCCCTAGACATCATGAAGTGAAGTGGATCAGCTGTGACAATATGTGCCTCACCAGCTGATTTGCTTCAATGGGTGAAATAAATGTTGCCCATTGGTCTGAATTGATCAGGGCCTGATCCTGTGGGGAACAGGTGATTTGTTCCCTGATTACAGAGCTTCTCTCAGAGATACCCCGGAGCACATCCATGTAAAGGAGGGAGCTGAGGTTCCCCATTTACACAGGAGTGCATCAGAGACTACCCTGTAAGAGAAGAAAGCTAGGCAGGTGCTCTGGGGCCTTGAGGGAACTGATACTGCAAGATAATTCCCAGGCTGTGAAGGTTTCAGCCTCTTAAGTCCCAAGGTGCTAGCCTGGGGCAGCTGAAGAGCATGGGCCGTTGTGGGTTGTCTGTGCTCTTGTGCATAAAACAATCAGATGCCCACTGAATAAAATGGCAGAAAACCTTTCCGTATTCATTACAGCCACAAAGTTTGGGCATTTGTGGTGTGACAAGGGGTATGAATTCCTGTTTGCTTGGCCTTTGTGTCTCCATAAGAATTTGACACCCTAAGAAACAGAAAAGACATGGTGTGCTCCAAGTCAGGAGAGAGGCACATTGTCCAAGCAGCAGCTCTTTGCCAGCTGGAATACTTTGCAGTTTCCACAAATCTGGATTTTTCCTGGATAAGTTCATTTTCTGTTGGGAACTCTGAAATGAAACTACAGCTCTCTGGCTCTTCCTGGGTTGCTCTGGAGAAAGGGCTTCTATGGATTAGAGGCTCCTGGCTCCCAGAGTCATTGGGACTCCTGAGGTGGCTGAATGTCCAGGCTGTCAAACTCCCACAGGGGTCAGCTCTCCAGAGACTTGGGATACCTGGGAAATCACATGTCCAGCAAATCAGGGATCCTAGGAAAATGGCAAGCAAGTTGCGTAGCTCCCTGCACTACATACCTTGCAGAGTGGGAGAAAATCTGTGTGGGGCAAAATCCTCTACCTTCCTATATCATTTTATTTCTGCATTATATTTTGTTATTTGATTGCTTAGAGTCAAGTTGCTTAAAAATGCTGTTTGGGAATGTTTGACAACTTATTATTACTTGAAATATAGCTGCTGTCTCATCTCAAGAACTCTATGGAAAATAAGATTTTTGTTCAGAAACTGATGGAAAGAAGAATTAAAGATATGCAAGGAAGATAAAATGGGACAAGATGAACATGGGTTTATCACAACTTACAGTTCAGTAATACTGATATCCTCTGATGAAAAGATAATGGGGTTCTTGAATAAGGCTAATGTAGTGGACTTAATTTATGCAGGTCTAAGCAGACCATTTGCTAGCAGGCTTCCCAGGCTGAATTAATGGAATTGATGGAGAGAGCCGATCAGGGTTGCTTATGGGCATCTCAGCCTTTTGTCCCTGACCTTTACTTAATTTCTCTATTCAGTGTCAGGTCTGTCCTCATCACTATTAATTCCCATCTGTATTTCAGAGGCCTCTGTACTGCCCAGAGATGCCACCAGTGATGGTTATGATGATGCTGACGAAATTTCTGATGCAGAACACAGTTCTGCTTTTCACCAGAATGATGAGGAAGTCAATGAAGCCCCAGAGGAAAGTGATGGGACAAGGGATTCGCAGACAGGTGAGTAAAGTTAGTGTATCTCACTACATAATTTCTAGTCATGCAGTGTTTAGTGTTTAAAAAAATTCTTCTGTCATGTCTGGAGATTCAATAAGCCATGACTATGATGATGTCTAAGAAGTTCATCATGCTGAAGAAGTTCTTGCACCTTGGCAGAATAAAGAGAAAGCCCCTGGAATCCCCATGGAAAGTGGAGTCACATCATTATGTAAAAGGTTCTGTTTTGCTTTTAAAAATGTATAGCAAGTTTTGCAGTTATCAAACTTAAAAGGCTTAAAAAATGAAGCATGCGTAATCTAAGTTTCAGAAATAACAAAGGGATGAAAATATTCTATTTATTTTAAAGCTCAAAAATATAAGTTACTCCCACAGTAGTTTGAGGCCTTGCTCAACATTCCTGAAGTTATGCAATGGGAAGTAATGGATATGCCTGTATTGCATGGTGACCTTGAAATCACTGAGGTGTAGGTGGTTGGGGTGGCTCACCTGAATGGCAAGGGAGGGTAAAGAACTAAGTCACTATCATGTGCTTCCCTTGATATTTTCAGGTTGGAGTCTGCAGTCCCGAAGAAGTGGAGCTGACAGAAAAGACCCTTCCCTGCCTCCTGGGGACATAGAATATGATGATGTTGAAGATGGTTTTGCTGGAACATTGATATAATAATGTCTGTGTTTAGCACAAATGCCTTGTGAGGACATAAGTGCTGTATGATTAGATGATACCTCTCAGAAATGCTGACTGGGCCAAAGAGTCACTAGAAACGGTCCCTGCATAGCTGGTGGCCTGACCAGCTTCTTCTAGAGGCTGATGTAGTTGCAAGTGTATTAGTTTAAGTGACAATTTTTAAGTTATCATTGATTAGGCTGTATGAATAGTTCCTGCTTTTGTATTCCTAAAAAATTCTTCATCCTAAAATTAATGCATTTTCGTATTAAAACATTTTGAAAGCTTGTTCCAGAAATGATATTTCTCTCAACCTGATGTATTGGGTCAGTACAAGGGGATGATAATAGAGTGAGAATGAAAATGCATCACAGACAAGGTAACAAATATAGGCATGTCTACCTCCAGAGGGGGTCAGTTAGCCTCTGCCTCCTGGCTTGGCATTGTAGGGACATGCAGCCTCTTGGGAGCCTGGTTTGAAACTGAGCCATAGTGAGGGATGCAAGAAATGCTGTGGGGGCATCTGTCATCCACCCAGAAGGCTCCTGCCATGGCATTGCCGAACATAAGGGAGAGAGAAACTAATAAAGAAACAAAATCCAAAAAATACATTGGGGCTAATGAATCCTAATGGGGCAGGCTGGGGCTGTGGGGAAAGTGGAGGGCAGGGGAAAGCAGGCTGAAGCTCACTGGTCTACAGCCCCATGGGAAACCAGGCGAGCTATGCCTGGGGAAGGTGGGGGGGACACCCACAAGGGCGGGGAGACTCAATCTGGCTTACTCAGCCACAGGGTGAGTGGACCACAGAACTTACCCCACAAGGGCAAAATACAGTGTGGAGGTAGCTGAGGAAGGTATAAAAAGATGACTGGAGTGGTGGAGGGTCATTGTGTGTGGAAACTCAGTCCAGGAGCCCCTCAGGCCTCCAGCCAGGCATTTAGCAGCCGGGCAGCAGGCAGGGAAGCAAAGCGCAGGATCAGACGTGGTGATGCAGGTGTGAGGGAGTGCAGGAGCAGTCAATTAAGGAAGTAATCCAGTGCAGGTACAGTGTAGGGCAGTGTGATGTGGTGCAGCAGGAAATCCACCCCTCTCCTGAGAGAGGGCAGCACCGGTACAGGTGGTCACCAGCAGCAGCAGTGGTAGCAGCTGTCCAGGTCAGCCACTCAAAGCATGGTTCAGGTAAAGGTGAAAGTGAAGGTGAAGGCAGAGGGTGGCCTGCAGAGGCAGCTGAGACAGGGAAGGCACCTTAGGTGCTGGCAGTGATGGTGGGGGAGGAGCCCATGGGCAGCACAGGAGGGTGGCAACAGCAGCAGAAACAGCCCAAGGCAGGAAGGGGCACAGCTAACTTCCCCCCAAAAGCTCCTGAGAACAAGCAACAGCAGAAGCAGCTAATAGCAGCAGCAGCAGGAGACTGAGGCAGGGAAGGGGCTGGGCAACTTCTCCGAAGAAGCTCCTGTCTATTTGTATCTTCCAGTGGACATGGGCCTTAAGGCCCACCCAGTTACCTAATAGCCCTGACTGTGTGGGGCCAAAGTTTGAAAGATGCAACTAATACATTTTTTTTGGTGGTGGTGGTGGTGGAGGGGAAGTAAGGGGAAAAAACAAGAACGGAGTGACATGGGGGTCAAAATGTGAAATTAAGTACTCCAGAGGGAGACTCTGAGCAGAGCCCCCTGGGCCGCACCGAATGGTCTTCAAAGGCATCTAAAGGAGCTGGAGGATGCCGCCCACTGGTGCTCTGTCTGGAAACATGCAAAGAGGAGGGAAAGGAACCAAGAAACAGGGTTGACTATCACCCTGTTTCAGTATAATCTCACCCTTAAATAAAAACATATACTAGCCCACAGCACTGCAGCAGAAAGTCTTTGAGCCACAATGCCCAGGTTAAATCAGAGACAGGGGCAGATCCAGAGGGGACCCAGTGGTTTGGACGTTCCCCCCTTCCATGACTCCCACTACTATTCTGGGTTGATCCAGGTGCAGGAGGAGCCCCAAGGATGCTCCTGCCCTGCTCTAGCAATGAGCTGTGTCTGTTGCTCAGAGGACAGCAGTCCCCTGTCCCATGCTCAGGGGATGGCAGTGGCAGTGGACAGCAGTGGCAGTGTGCAGGTTCCACCCTCCAGCACCTTCTCCCTGGCACCCTGCCTCTCCACTTGTCCCATGCTGGCTGGTCAGGGAAATGGAGAGATCTAACCTCAGTATAAGATTAACACATTTAACTCAGAAGTTTTACAAACAGTATCATAATCTGCTGCAATGCTATGCTAGACTTGTTTCCAGGCCTCTGGAGCCTTGGCTGTCATGCATGACTTCCCTGACGTGCATTTCATCAGGGCCGTTGATTAAGTTTTATTCACATTTATCTAAAGCTCTCTGATATGCTCTAAACACCAGGCTGTCTATGGGGTATACTCATTCTACGTTTTTAAGTGGTCTTATATCCACAAACATATTTGGCTTCTTAATCTTTGATGTGCCATGTAGAGAGCTAGGTCAGAATAGCATCCCAAATTCATCCAGAGCTTCCTTAGACTCAGCTTCTGGGGAAAAAAAAATCATTCCTTAAGACTGACTTTTTTTTTCAGTTTAATTTAGGGATTCCAACCTTGGCTTTGTTCGGGCCCCAAAATGTGACAATCAAGCAACTCTAACCACAGCTTATTGCCCCTGTCCCTCCAGGGAAGAAATAATGAACACAGTGAGAGAGAAACCCTACAGATGGATATGAACTTAATGCTAAGGATCCCAGGATCTCTGCCCTTCTGGGCATGTCTGGGTTCCTCCATGACCCGTGTGTATGTTCCTGGAGGTGAGGAGCCCATGCTTGCTTAGTGTGGTTTAACCTTCCTTTCTGCTCCTTATACCTGCTTATATGGGCTATAATTTAAATTTGGGCCCAGCTAGTAAGCTAAGTTAAATCTCTGAAAACCAGGAACTACAAGCTTATGGTAGACATCATCCTTGTAAGTTTTGGCAGAAAGAGAATTTAGTCAGGGATAGGGGTGAAGGTTGATAATATAGAGAGACTTGACTTGACCAGGCAGATGCAAAGCTGAGGAAGGCTGAGATGAAGGAGACAAAGGTAGGGGCTGTTTTGTAATAGAGAAAGTGGTTTGATATAAGCTTGAGCTACATGGCCAAGGAAGTGTGTAACATGCAAGAAAGCCATTTCCTGTCAAGTAGGTATACAGCATTTCTGAGAACATAGAGAAACATTTAGAATTCAGTGGCTCCTACGGTGATAATTGTTTAGTGAGAAAGCAAGGAGAAGGTGACCTGCAAACAGTGTCTCAGGGGGATATATTCTTTGGGGGACTGTGGGAGAAAAAGATTGGAGGGATAGGAAAACATAGTCCCAGAAGGTGTTCATCAACCTACTTAATACTATTGCGCTTTCTAAGTAATAGACCAGTCAGGAGTGTGAAACATGGAAAAATGAGGTGGCTTTTCTTACCAGCCCTGTCACCTGTCCTCATCGCAAACATGTCATTGCACCATCTTAATCCACTATTATTAAATATCTAGGAGAGGGAAGAAGCCCCTAGGAATAACATTGTATCCTGATGCTATTAAGGATAGGATCTGCTATAGAACAGAGCTGCAGATCTGTGTGATATATGCATCTGCCTACATGGCCCCTAATTTGTCTGGTGGTATTTGATGTCCATACCGAATGCTGTGTTCAGAAAAAAAGCAAACCAAACTTGTGAAAATTAGGATATAAAATGTCTAGATATATGCCAATACAGCATTAAGTTTCTCTTTTTTGACTGGTAGCCAAGTAAATCCAAAGGATGTATATTCTCCCCCTGCCTTTGACCTGCACTGGATAGGACCTGCTTCCAACCATACAAAGATCCAACACTTAACCTGCTCCACAGAAGGAACACCATAGCTACTACATTTTATAATGCCATTTACTACCTTTTATAAACCTTTCATCCTGAAGCACATATAAGACTCTGCTTTCCCTTATGCAGCATTAAACTCTCAGCCTCCACTTCTCTTCCAGGTAAGTGCAGATACCCCACACAGATTTAGAGAATTGCTCCTGCATTTTAATACACTAATTCAGAGTTGGTGGAAACTGCTCTTGATGATCCATTAGGTATGTTCTGATACCTACCAATATTTCCTGATTTTCAGTTTTAAAATGTGAAACACTTTAAAATTTCATTTCCTGATTTTCAGAAGTTGGAGTTTTCTAAACTTAATCTTTAACTCAGTATTATGAAGGGTTTATTTTTTGACATAGATAAAACTAATTTGGATGTATGATTTCCACCTTTCTTTGCCTAAATATTTGATATTCTCTAGAGATGTTTAGAAAAAGCATGACTGTAAATGCAATGTTCCTGCCCCAAACCAGAAAGAGAGGCTGCATGATGATCCGGGACTGTAGCGAATGTGACATCAGAAGCGGAGCTGTCTCTCATATATGGTCACAGGCAGTGTTTTACTATTTTATTGGAGGTTTTAGCCATGAAACATTGGAGATAAACCCCCTGATAATGTCTAAAAAGGTGAAGGTTGTTTCTATTGGCTCCTCCCTGCAGAGATGCCAGCATGTGAATCTATATATTTCCTCCCCCTGCTTTGTATTCTTTGTCAGACACAGAGAAGCCCTGGCAGAGTGAGGTGCATGCAGGGCAGTGCCAGCAGGGATGGGGGGCATGATGCCAGTGAAGGGGCACCTCTCCACTCAGCTGCTTTGGTTTCTTGTCCTACTTGTTCTTCAGCTAACCAACAGTGAGTATTGTATACATTTCTCTCTTATGTATTTTGAATTCTTTTTAGCTAGGAATCAAGGCACTGAGAAAAGAGAGACATAAAAATACAAGAAGTTATTCTCTCACTTCTCTGTCTCCCCAGTTTTGGAGTCTGCATGATGAGCTGTTCAAACAGAGAGGGTTGTTTGGTTTATATATTTATAGTAATTGCTTGCATGGAAAAAAAAAAGAAATATCCACTGATTTTAAAGGAGTAAAGAAAAATTAGATGGAAGTTTAAGATCCATCCAAAACAGGTTTTGATACTGAAGCCACAACCCCAGAATAGGAGGCTTGTTTTCTTAGGGGGAGCATATTAAATTAGAATGTGCAACTCATAATTCACTGGGTGTCACTTTAACCTTCATGTCAAGTATCTGAATGTGAGTCCTATCTGGAAATCCCAGGGGTCAGGGGTGTTCTGTTCACCAGCAACAATAAAAATGATTTTTTTTTTTCTCAACTGAATACGGTATTTACCTCTTTTTCTTTCTTTCTTCTCTCTCTTTTTTTTTTTAGTTGCCTTCCTCTGAACTATCAGACTTTGCCTGCAAACAGAGATGAGGGACTGAGCAGGGCAACTAATGCTCCCAAATTCTTCCTGAAACTTTCATGTCAAATCAATCTTTTCATTTGGAATCAAGATGAAATTTTCTCCCAGGTTAGGTTAAGAATAGGGTCTTTTTAATCTTCCCCTTGTCCTCCTCTTTAGCACTGGGCATGGCCCTTGTTTTACAGTCAAGTACCATATTTCACTTAACAGATATGACCCTGGTAGTATTCAGATCTTTCATTCTCTCTCCTGTTTGTGGTATGCAGTAGTTTCCTTTTCGTTTTTTGGTCCTGTGCTGATGGTATGAGAGAATGGGCTGAATAGTTATTTGGTGGACAATTGTGCCCGTCAGTGCAAAGGGCCTGGTCTCAGTGGCCCAAGCAGTCCCTCTCAGCCCTGTGTTCTTATGTTCCTGGTGATTGGTGCACATTATGTCCCACGTGCCATTGTTATAAATCTAAATTAATAATCTCAAAGTGCCCAAAAGTAACCATGCTGTTGACAGGTATAATATTAAAAAATGTCAAATGGCCTAAAAGTGCAGTTGAAATATTTCAAAAGTCTAGTGTACAAAGATACACATGGGACAAAAATGTTCTGGAGGGTGCAGATACTATTGTGTACCCTGATATTTCATTCTGTCTTACATCTAGACAGTAGGTTTATCCTCCAGGCACCCCACAATGAAACACTATCCCCTTTCCCCCTGCTTCTGATGGTTTCTCTACACCCAGGCTGCTGTTGCTCCCCTCCCAGCCCCTACTGCTGGCTTCTGGCACTCCCAGTGCTGCAAGCATTGGGGCTCTTTGCTTTCTGGTCACTTGGTATAGCTCATGGCACTGTGGGACTGGAATTACATTAGGCAGGTACAATCATAGAATCATAGC
The DNA here is from genome assembly GCF_000455745.1 of Alligator sinensis. Classification (NCBI taxonomy): domain Eukaryota; kingdom Metazoa; phylum Chordata; order Crocodylia; family Alligatoridae; genus Alligator; species Alligator sinensis. Next base: position 111,357 of record NW_005843463.1, read on the forward strand.
AAAGTAGGACTGGAGGGACCTTAGGAAGTCACCCAATCCAGACCCCTGCCGAAGCCATCCCTCCTAAACATCCCTGTCTAAACCATTCCAGACAAGTGTTTGTATATCGCATTTTTAATAATTTCTGCGGATGAAGCATCCACAGCCTGTCCACATTGTCTCTTCCAATGCTCAACTGTCCTCATAGTGTGATTTTTTTTTCTAATAACCACCTTAAATTCCCCAGTTTACAGTTTAAGACCCTGGGGGTGTATCTGCACAAGAAGTTTTACTGCATAGTAGATTAGTCTACTGCTCAGTAAAGCATGACTGTCTACATATTTATTGCACAGTAAATTAGACTACCGTGTTACTACTTTAAATAAAGGCAGTAAACTAACTGCGCAGTAGATATTGTGCAGTAACATATGTGGAGACCCTGACAAGGAGCAAGTTTGCTCTGGTTACTCTAGCCAGCAAGGATGCAGGGGATAAGGGAGGTTTTTGTCCCTGGTCCTGGTGCTGCACAGATCCCTGGTTCACCCCAGGAGCTGGGAGCCAGTCTGCACCAGGACTGGGGAGTTCTGTGCTATCAGTTCCAGCTCCCAGCATCAAGCTGGTGGCTCTGGAGGGTGATCAGGGCCTAGGAGTCCATCCCCTGGCTATTCCCTGGAGCAGCTCTGTGTGGCACTGGGCGGGCTGATCAGAAAGTGGGAGGAGCTAGGAATGTAGCCTTCATCAGTCCCCTGGAGCAGCTGCATGCTATGTGGAGCTGGCTGCTGCAGGGAGAGGGTGGGGCTTGGCATCCATACCCAGGACACCTCCCAGCAACCCCCTGCTAGAAAATCAGCACTGCAAGAAAAGATTGTCTGCCATTCCTGCGAATTAGTTAAGTATTAAATAACATTAATAAGGGTATGCATGTGTGTGTTGGAAATCCAGATTGTTGAGATGAACACAATTCAAATTTTGTAAGGAAGAAATAGGGAGTTTAAAATGTTTATACCCAGTTCTCTGAAAAGTGGAATATCCTGAATTAACAGGTACACCTATCTGAGGTTAATTCTGTTCCCTCTGGACCTGAAAGTAGCTAATCTGTAGCTAAATTAAGAAAGAAAGAAAGAAAGAAAGAAAGAAAGAAAGAAAGAAAGAATGGACAACTTAGTATGAAGATGTAGCTAGAGGGAGAGAGGGAGAGAGAAGGGGAAGGGGAGAGGGAGGAGGAGGGAGAGGGAGAAAGTGGGGCTGGGAGGCCAATTGAAGGAGAAGTGAAGACATCATCCCATAGGGAGCTTAAGTCCTACAGCACCTATAGTCAACCAAAAGGCTGATCAGAAGCAGCAAGGAAAGTAACTACTTGGGTGGATGAAGGGAATGCTGTGGATATAGTGTAACTGGACTTCAGCAAGCTTTTAACATGGCCCCACTTTACCTGCACGGGATGCTGGGGAAGTCAATCAGGTCCCCTACTCCGGGGCCAGCACCAGCCCCAGCCAGAAACTGTGTGCTGGCTGAGCCATACCCTTCCACACATGAGCTGGGAGTGAAATGCAATAGGGTTTTTGCGGGGTGGGGGGAAAGGTATGTGTGTATATATGGGCACCTTGCTCACATCCTTGTGTCTGTAAGGGCTGGGTGAGGTACAGTTAGATGGATAGATTCATAGATGCTAGGGTCAGACGGGACCTCAACAGATCATCAAGTCTGAACCCCTGCCTTGGCAGGAAAGAGGGCTGGGTTCAGATGACCCCCACCAGATGCCTATCTAACCTCCTCTTGAAGACTCCCAGGGTAGGGGAGAGCACCACCTCTCTTGGGAGCCCGTTCCAGACCTTGGCCACTCTAACTGTGAACCTGGTGAATGGGCTTCCAAGGGATAGTGGGAATCTGTGGGCTGGATGAAACTGGGTCCAGCCCATGGGCTGTATTTTGACTGCCCCTGGGTTAGATTATGGATTTCTCTAGACTAGTTTGGATAGGGGAGATTCTGCCTCAGGCAGTGGTTGGACTAGATGACCTGTGGATGTCCCCTTGTACGCTAATTCTCTACGATTCTATGACATAGCACTTCAGCTTTTTCTTGACTATTGCTCCAAAAGGATGACATCCCTGATGACTTTGACTCTTGGAGAAGGCAGGCAAGCTACAGCAGGCCACCAGTACATTTGACTCTTCCCTGGAATGTTAGGGAATTCCTAATGGTGTACCTCATTACCCAGTATGCCCCTCTGTCTTTTGGGACTCAGACAAGATAAGAGGTGCTATTGATCTGTCTCTAGCTTAACTGTTAGTCAAAAAATCCCAAAGACTTCAGACAAGGAGCTGCTGAACTGCTGAAAATGTGTTGCTTGAGAATGCAGAGGGAGTAATCATCCCCTCCTACTGCTTACCTGCCCTCTCCAAGAGCAGAAGCTTTGAGGGGATTGGTAGACTGCTTCTGTGAGGAGACCACCACTGTACCAGCTGCCACCACCTGCAACTCCCTGACCACCTGCTGTGATGGCTGAAAATGATGTCTGTATGTTAAAGGTGCTTGTTGAACACTCTGTGAGGATTAGACCAGGTGTTTCTTGTCATTTATTCAGGTATTGCGAGCTGTATGTTGCTGGTAAGAGCTTAATTAAAGTCAAAGATTAGTGAGGCCTTATATGTAGTGAGAAAGAAGTAAGGCCTTGTATTTAGTGGTGCAGTTAAAATTAAGCTTATAAAAAAAATGCAAAGACTTGTACTGCTATTGGTCAGTCATAAGGAGAGTTCGTCGTGCATGGCTGTGAGTCCACAGCATGGCTCAGAAGTTATAAATTGGATAGCACATCCAGAAATTATCAGAAGGGAGATGCAGCATTGTAAGAGAAGCTACTAATTCAGGAATTAGCTGCTGACCTGGGTTCAGTGGGCCCGTGGATCTTGAGGAGCTCGAGGACTGAATACCAGGGTCCTTCCCAGTACCCCCTGGACAGCACAGATTGGGGATGCCTGACTTCTCTGAGCTTTATAGAAGAGGAACTTGTTGTACATCAGGCATCAGAG
>NW_005843463.1:114382-124342 GCF_000455745.1 Alligator sinensis
AATGCCGATAAGTTACCAACGTGAATTGTTATTATCTGTCGTTGTCTTGTTATATTATGCGTAGTTGTGTGTTTGTTAAGTCAATAAACCTTTCTTACCTTTTTAACCCAGACCACTCTCTCAGTCCCGAACCCTCCCGCTGGCGGCTGGGACATCTGCATAGACTCAGGTTCCGAGCCCACCCTGTGCCCCATCTTTTCCCCATAGTGAACAAAGCCATGACTGCATTAATTGAGTTTGGCAAGATGGGGGATCAGAGGAAGTATGAACTGACTGTTGGAGACAATTTCAGCATTTAGAGCCTGGGACAGAATGACAAGGAATCATTTCAAGTAGTCTGGGAGAATATAGCCTTGAACTGTGGCTGCATGGAGGGGAACCTGAACTGCCATGGTAGGCTCCTCTGACTGTCCAAGTGGCAGACCTGAAGCTTTAAAACCTGCTTTGTTACTCATTCCCTTGCTCTCTTGCTTGGTCACTTGTTCACTATACCTGTAGTAAGGTACCTATATCTATCACTAATTTGTTGTTTACCGGGACTGCCTAGGTCAATCCTACTGCTTTCTCAGGTTGCAGGAGGAAGGGGGATGGGGCAAGTCAAAAAGCTAAGTTAAATTAATCTGTAAATTGGGGGCGGGTCCAGTTCAGAAACTTTGGCTCTTGTGGCTGATGATGCTCCGTAGCAGAATGGGCTGAGAGTTCCTGGTCTGGCTCATTACCTGGATTGCTGTGTTGGCCTGGGAGGGCTGCCTATCTTCAACCACAGCTGGACTGGAGTCCTTACTATATTCTTGGCTGGTTCCAGGGGCCACTGGGCCCACCACATTTTCAGACCTGACCATGTTACTTACTGCAAAGATGTGGGAGAGTGTATTGTTTCAGGTGCATGTGAGCTTGCATGTGCTGATACGCAGTTGCAGTCCTGTGCCTTTGTGAACTGCTGTCTCAGAACCTTGCACTTGGAACACAGCTGGGTTCAGTCATGGTCATAAACCTGGGTTGCCATTTCCTTGGGAATCCAGTGATATGCCATCTTGTTTCAGTGGCTTGACTAGAGTACCCACTGATTCTTCTTCTTGACCGAGATGGCAATGGGATTGGCTATCTTTGGGTAATCAAATGCTATGGTCAGGACCAGTGTGACCAGACAGAATTAAAGAAGGTCCAGGCTTGGGGCCAAAAGAGTGCAATGTGGGATACCTGGAGGTCGCACACCAGAGAATCCCATGATAGTGTTGGACAAACTATTAGTAGTTTCATAGATTTCATAGACATTTGGGGCTGGAAGGGACCTCATGAGATCATCAGGTCCAGCCCCCCACCATGGGTGTGAAGTCAGCTGGGATCAAGTGACCCCAGCAAGAAATAAATCCACCTGTTTGTTGAAGGAGTCCAGAATAGATGCTTGCACCACTCTTGGGGGAGTTTGTTCCAGACTCTGGAAACACACACTGTAAAGAACTTTTTTCCTATGTCTAGTCTAAATTGGCCTTCCTGGAGATTATGGCCCTTAGACCTTGCTATCCCTTGGGGAGCTCCGGTGAACAGGTGTTCTCCCAGGTCCTGATGTACCCGTCTTATGTAATTGTAGGCTGCCACCAAGTCCCCCCTAAGCCTTCTCTTCTCCAGACTGAGAAGTCCTAAGTCCTTCAGCCTCTCCTCATACAGCCTTCCCTATCGTATCAATGGCTCTCCTCTGGATTCTCTCAAGCTTCTCCACATCCTTCCTGAAGGTGGGGGGGACCCAATACTGGATGTAGTACTCCAGCTGTGGTCTCACCAGAGCTGAGTAAATTGGGAGGATGATTTCAGGCCTGTGCAAAGCAGCTAGTATTAGCTTTGGATTCGTATTCAGCCTATTCAGGGGACAGTGTTTCGATTCAGTGATTCCAATCACTGTCCCAAATCGATTCGGCTGAATCAGTGAGGTCTATCCTCCCCGGCCCGGCAATGAGTGCCCCGGCCTCCCCAGCTCCTGGCACCTGGGGAATAAAAAGCCCCAACTCAGTGGGTGCTGCCAGGTTGGGGGGCAATCCCTGCTGCCACCCCAAGCCCCATGCTGCATGGGGGGACTCATGCAGAGCTCATGCCCCATGATGCATGGGGGGCCCCCATGGCTGCCCGCCTGATGCTCCCCCAGCCCCCGCACAGCTGCCATGCCCATCATGGTTCTGGCCATTTAAAAAAAAAAAAAAGACCCACCCCTGATTCACCGCTCCTGTCCACTGAAGCCCCAAGGCTGCTGCAGGAGTGGTCCATCCCTGGGCTTTTCTCTTTTTTTTTTCTTGAAAGGGCCGGATCTGACTCTGGGCAGGGCACCTGTGCGAGTACTGGGGGAGTGAGGGGGGGATCAGGGGGCTACTACAGAGCCCCCCATGCAGCATGGGGCAGTGGGGGGAAGCAGGGATTGCCTCCTGCCTGGCAGCACCTCTTGAGTGGGGCTTTTTTTTAAGTACTGGGAGCTGGGGCAGGTGGGACAGCCATAGCGGGACTGGGGGAGTGTGGGGGTTGGAGGGGCTGGGGGTGCAGACAGAGGATGGGGGCTGGCGCGGGTCTCCCCATGGTCCCCTCCCCCAGGACCCAGCCCTGACTCCCTCACCCCTAGTATTTACCAGCTTGTAGTCCGGCTGCAGCTCTCTGCTGCAGCCACTGGGGACTCTCTGAATCATCTAAACTCTCTGAATGTTTTCCAAAGATTCAGAGTGCTTTGAATCAATTCAGACCTTTTAATTGGTCCCCCACCCCCCTGCTGCAGCCACTGGGGACTCTCTGAATCATCTAAACTCTCTGAATGTTTTCCAAAGATTCAGAGTGCTTTGAATCAATTCAGACCTTTTAATTGGTCCCCTGATTGGATTTGGATTCAGAGATTCAGGCACTGGATCAAGCTGAATCCCCTCCAAATCAAATCACCACCCAAAGCTTTGCATAGCCCTAGATGACTTCCCAGGTTTTGATTCAGAAGCATCAGTGGATGCACACCAGAGTTTGGTTACCTTTGCCAGCCTTAAACTGCTGGACTGTAAAGTAAGGTAGTTGTAATCAGGTCCTGTCCAGTGCAGTTGAAAGGCAGAATGACTGTATGTGTAGTTTGGGCTTACTGGGATATCAGGCAAAGAGGAAAGATCTAAAGCTATGGAGGCATATATCTTGACTTAAATTTCCCAGGTTTTGGGTGGAGTTTTGCTTAATTCAGCATTCTGAATACTCCCCTGGAACCACCAGGAAACCCTAACTCTCTGTTAACAAAGCTTTTTGTTATGGACGTTCCTAGGTCTTGTCTTGAATTCCCTTTCCTTTTAATAGAAAGCGAACCATTATTTGAAGGAGTTAGTGGTCATTTCAGCAGTTGCCCTTTAACATGTAGTTTTGCAGTTCAGAAGCTATTGGTCTGAAGGGAAGCTGATGGATACTATGAAATCTCTTAATAATTGTTCCACCTCTTATATATGGATTCTAGTGAAAATTTGAAGTGTTTGAGTGTGGAGTTGCTGATAGTACCAATGACAGAAATAACAGACATATTTTACATCCAAATATTATTATTATTATTATTATTATTATTTTATGGCTACTTTCCAAGCTTCAGGTAGGGGTACCATTTACCTCAACTTTGTACAGGCTAGTCTAAATATGAATTACCTTGAATATGCTCCAGATCCAGACGTGAGGAGCAGGGAGAGTAGATTAGGCTTCTCCAGCCCACCTCTTGAATCTGTGCAGCCAAGAGAAAGAGATGCATGGGCCATGAGGAAGAGATGCTATAGTGAGGTGGCTGTTGCTTTGTAATGGAAAGGGCTGTGGGTCCTAACCTGGACCACTGTCCCAGTGGGGTAGGAGTTTCTGCTCTGTTCTCCATCTGTTTTGCTCAATTGAATATAAAAAGCAAGATATAGTGGCTCAGCCAAAAATTTGCAAATGTCCTTGGTGACTGTGTGGTGCATGACATGTATGAAAAGCTCATCTCATTCTCTGACTTCCTTGTAACCCAGATAGCTGTGAAAATGTGTTTGTACTGTTAAGGTAGCCGGCAGCAATAGCAGAGACTAGTTTCATAGGAGCAGACACCTGGCTGGCTCTGAATGCACAGTTCAAGCTTCTATGACTGATGAAACAAAGAGGGGAGAGAACCTGTCCCTTCTTCAACTTCAGTGTTGAGGTGTGCAAAACATTAGAGACGGCTGTTTCCAGATCCTGTGCTTACTTCATATGTGCCACAGGAAGCAGGCAGAAGTAGCTGAGTAAGATCTCATGAGGCAGAACTAAGTTAGACATAGTGAATACACTAAAAAGTCCAGGAGACTGATTTAGAGATGAATGACAAAAGCCATACACCACTGATATTTGCCTAAAACTGTTTGGCAACTACCATTAAATGAGCTTGGGAGCTCCTAGCCTGTACAATACCTAGGAGATATGACTCAATGTGCTCTTCTGTAATTCTGTCCTGCTTCTCTAACTGAAGGTATATATCATGGAGGGAAGCTTACCGGTGGTAGCAGTCCATGTGCTGGCAGAGTGGAAGCAAAATTTGGCGATTTCTTCATGAAAATATGTTTTCCTGTTGCATCTATAAAAGTGTTTCAAGTAATTTGCAGAGAACTTGGGTGTGGATCAGCAGTGAGTTTCCACAACGCCAGCCATTTTGTGGAGGATTTCATGCCGTACATAGTTCCAGTAATTCTTTGTCGTGGTGATGAGACAACAGTAATGGAATGCAAGGGAACTTCCTACTCTCTGGAGTTCACGTGCCCTCCTTCTTTCTATACTGGAGTCACATGCTCAGGTAAGGAATTAGCCATCCTTCCACCTGTCAGGAAATTGCCATGGAAGAAAAGGGACTGAAAAAAGAACGTGTCTCATCCTTCTGAAACAACAGGAATGTGGGTAAATATCCTCAACTCCTATAACTGTTATGCTCACTGAGAATGAGGACATCCAAGTCTTTAGAATCCCTTGATTAACCTAAGCCCACTTCTCCCGATGCCATATTTACTATTTACCATTTATAGGTTTTTACTCCATTTCAAATCAGAAACATTGTTTGCATTTAAAAGCTATTGTATCTGAGCACCTAAATTGTATTATGGACACGTCTACATGTTGCCCTATGGCACAGTGAACACCTGCACTGTGCCATGCACTTGGTGCATGGTAAGATTTAGCAGCTACTTTGCCTTTATGGTGCAGTTAAATGAGGGAGTGTGCAGCTATGGCTAAGTAGTTGTCAGTGACATGTAGATGCACATCGTCGCTATATTGGTGTAGCATGTCACTGTAGTGACATAGTGCATCACTGTGGTGATGTAGCATGACATGTAGATGCTCCCAGTATGTAGTGTCAGAGAATCTGTAGTGGAATTCTGTATAATTCTGTTACATTGATAATGCATGAATCTGATGCATGCTTTCCTCATTGCTGTCCTGGGGAACTCGAGCAAGCAGTTAACTAAGCATAGTAGTAGTAGTAGAGAGTTCCTTGGTGCAACTACAACATCCTGATGTTCATTTTCTGCAAAGAGCTGTATCTGAACTCAAATAAGTCATCTAATGGTGTTACGGTTACCTCCCAATCTGGGTTATTCATCTCCACAGTCACTCTGGCTGTTTGAATGTTCCTCCCAATACCGAGACTGAATTTTTCTTTCCTTGGAGCCTTCTGTAGTTTTTTTCAGCTGTGCAAAATGAATGTGTGGTGTTTCCAAACCATAACTCTTTTGCTCACATTGCTAGTAGAATTGTCAATGAGGGTGTGCATAACTTTTCACAAGTACAAATCATTCACGTTGCAAGAGAGTGAAAGAGTAGATGCTTAGCTTTCAGTTTGTAGCTAGTACAACTTGTCTTTCTTCCACTCTTTGCTTTTCTTATTCTTTCTTCTGCCTTACTTACTGTATTCTTTCTTGAGTATAAGTGATAGGATTATTTAAAGCTGTTTCCTGTTCAACTGAAAGTGGAAACCACAAAACTTTTTGTTAACAATTAGTAACAGTGTAGTACACAATATCAGAATAATTAATCAGAAAGCAAAGTGTTTAATAAAATAGTCATGTGCCCTATCCCTTGTGATTAGTTAATAATTAAATATTTGAGAAGTAGAAAATTAATTAATGTGTGTATGGGAGGTTAATTGCCTATTTTTAAAAGAATTTGGCATGCAAAAGGTTTGAAAAAATTATCTGCATTTACTAAAAGCTGAAATGGAGGGCAAGGGGTTTCAGTGTTACATTCATTGATGGATTGATTGACTCTAGGTGACAAACAGCCCCGGCTGATTGAAGGTGACAATGCCTGCTCAGGACGTCTGGAGATAAGACTTGGACACACTTGGGCTACTGTCAGTGATTCCCACCTTGATCCTAAAGCTGCCAGTGTGATTTGTAATGAGCTACAGTGTGGAGCAGTTGTATCCATCACAGGAGGAGATCACTTTGGAGAAGGACAAGGGCCAATCTGGACTGAAGAGTTTCAGTGTGTGGGAAATGAGTCTCATCTTGCGTACTGCCCCCGAGCACCACCCATGAATCAGACAGGCTCACATGCAGATGATGCTGGCCTCATATGTTCACGTAAGAATTTAGTGTGGTAGCTTAAAAATAGGAATATAGGAATGTAGTACCAAAACAGTCCACCTGAGACACTGAATCCAATCCCTGGCATTTGCAGGAAGCCATTTATTTATTTACTAGCCAAGTGTCCATTATGAATCATGGGTGGGCAGTGGGGACGGAGTGCCACCCGTTTTGTGTCTGGCTGCATGCAACCTTCCCCCACCCCTCTCTGTGGTTGGCCCTGTATGCCCCCCGACACACTGGACACACACCAGGCCACACATCACCTACCACACACTTGCCACACACACCACATCCACCCAGCCACATACCACACCCACCCATACAGCCACCTACCTCACACACCCAACTACTCACCACCCACCACACCCAGTCACCCACCACACTCCCACCCAGTGATACCCACCCACCCAGCCACACATCACACCCATGCACACACCCAGTCACACCGCACACATGCGTGCTCCCAGCCACATGTTGCATGCACCCAGCCACATGCCACACACTGCACACACCTGGTGTGGCCGGGTGCCCCATTCACTGTGAACAGCCTGGCCAGGGGGCAATCAGAGCCTGGTGGCTTGTGCAGGAGCATGGTGCAGGGAAGCTTGGGCGGGGGGAATGTGCTCCCCTCCCCTGGCTCCCCTGCAGTGTGTGCAGCAGTGGGGGCCAACTGCCTTCCCCTCTGGAGGAGCAACCAGGCTCCGATGGCCCCAGGGAAACGTGCTGCCCTCTGTCAGCTCCCCCCAGAGCAAATAGCAGCGGGAGCTGACCAGCTATGGCCCTAGAGGAGCTGCTGGACTCCCATTGTCCGAGGACCTGGTCTGGTCTGAATGCAGCCCTCGCCCAAGTCAGGAACAGCCCAGCATAGCCCCAGCCCAAGCCCCAGTCCCCCATGGCTCTTCCAGTGGTGGTGGTGGCTGCTGCAACCCCCATTCCCTGCTCCTCCACCCACTCCCTGCTCCCCTCCCTGCTGGCTGCTGTTGAGGGGAAGTGCAGTGCGGTGGCTCCCTGCCCTTCGTCCACATCCGCTCACTCCCCTGAGCCCTGGCACACAGTTGTGCCCGGGCCCCCTGGGCTAGCCAATCAGCACCATCCCTCTTCGCGGCACATGTGCAGTTAGCCCAGAGTGTTATGGACAAACAGAGACACAGACAAAGCTTTTATTATATTAGAATTTATTAATGTGTTTCTTTCTTTCTTTATAAGCTGTCTTTCCCAACAAAGGCTCACCCTTTCAAACCTACATACACAACACCAAGACAGCATTGATATGAATTTTGGGCTTGGGTAGAGCAATAAAGAGATATCCCTTTGCTGGAAGGAAGGACAGCAGAATTGTAATCCATTTCTGGTAAAATCCCTGAAAAGCCAAGATAATCAGAAAGGGGTGTCATTTTCTGATTTCCTGTTCTTTGACTATTTGGTATAAAATGAGACATGCATTGTTGTGCTCCTCTCTAATCACTGTCCATCTTCTCTTCTCCTCAGGGTTCACAGGGTTCAGGCTGGTGAACGGCAGCACACAGTGCTCAGGGAGAGTGGAGGTCCAGCTGCTCGGTGCCTGGGGCACCGTGTGTGACTCGCGCTGGGATTTATCAGATGCCCACGTTCTCTGTCGTCAGCTTGATTGTGGATTTGCAGTGTTGGCTCCAGGAGGAGGGCATTTTGGGAGAGGAACGGGGCCCGTCTGGAGAGACACATTCCACTGTAATGGGACTGAACCCCATTTATGGCACTGCCCGGTTACTGCCCTGGGAGTCTCTCAGTGTTTCCATGACCGTGATGTCAGTGTGATTTGTTCAGGTGAGCAAAGAAAACAATGAGTCTGGCCCCAAAAAACACTGGTACAAGAATTTTCCACTCAACCATTTTCCACTTCCCTCACCTGCTTCATAGTGGAGGAATATCTAAGAGGACACTGCTTTTATTTATATAGTCACTGCTTTTATATAGTCACTTCTGTTTTGCTTTCTTAGTGCAATGGGGCAAGAACCTATTACAGTGATAGTTATTACTTAGAGATGCACCCTAATTTAGATGATTTGGTAATTGGGGCAAGGTTTCTTAGTGAAATAGCTAGCCAGTTCAGTTACTCAGAGAGAGACATAGTCTACAGGGATTGCTTATTGTTCCAGAATATAATGTGCCGTGTAGTTCTTGTCATTCTCTGTGTATATTGGACCTTATGATCACTACTCCTGCATCATAGCTCTGTTGTCTTGGCCACAAGCATCACCCTCCTCTGTGAGACCACTTCTGCATTCTCTGCAGAGAGGGCAAGGACTGTAGTGAACGGGGCAAAGCCTAAGCATTGCCCTTTAGTAGCAGAAGAACCTTCCCTTCTGCCACAAGAGTTACTCTATCTTCACTGAAAACTCCTGCTGCCACCCAGTAGCCCGATGAGAGTCAAGACACCCTCACTCCTTCAGGCAGTTGCCATGGTTCATTCAGCAGGTGGTACCTTAAATTATACTTCGTAATGTGGCACACGGCAGCTGACTGGAGCTGCCCAGAGCTACCAGAAGCATGCAGGTGAACATATCCTTTAGCATCTTGGTGGCCATAGCTACTGTTTGCTGCTAGAATTTCTGGCAGCAGATGCAGAGGAGTGAAGCATATTCTTAGACACCGAGACACCTTCAATCAGCACCTTCAATCACCTGTTGGGATGTCTCCCAGCAGAAGTCAAAGCTATGGTATCTTCTCTCTACCTTCCTCAGGCTGTTTATATAATGTCAGGGAGAGCTTGGACTGCCTCTACTTTAATTAGGGCATCACTGCAAAGTTGCCTTGGCCATCTGGTGGCAGGCATTTTTCTTTTGCTGGAACTACACCCTTACCCCTGACAACAGGAGCTCTGCAAGGAGAAAGCAGAAGGTGCATCCATACCAGGGGTTTTGCCAGCAGAGCTACTTCAGGTATAGGGTCTAATCTTTCCACACTCGCTGCCAAGAGAGCTCTGATGGCTGACAAGCAAAAGTCCAGTGTTGTTCCTTGGCCTCAAGGAATGCACTTAATCGGAGGTCCTGGCTAACAACTCTCTGCCAGGGCTCTAGCCTTGAGTATAAAAATTCTAATAAAGGATTCTCCTGAAATCCTCATAACAGCAGTTGTTCTTCTTATCACTGTAGTTCTCTGAGTATTTGATAACCAGTGTAATTTCAAGCATACATTCTGCATGTTATATAATGGAAAATAGAAAGTGATGTTCAATGCATTTTCTTTCTCTCCTGAGGCCAGGTCGCTCTGAATCGCTTATACTGTTGAATGGAGAGAGCCGGTGCGATGGGCGAGTCGAGATTTCCCTCGGTGGAACATGGAGCAGAGTCCTGGATGATCAGTGGGACATGAATGATGCCAGTGTGGTGTGCAGGCAGCTGCAGTG
>NW_005843463.1:131921-132379 GCF_000455745.1 Alligator sinensis
TGTTCATGTTGGAGTCAATAATGACTCCAAGATCCCTTTCTGCCTCCATGCTCTCAAGAAGGGAGTTTCCCATCTTATAAGTGTGCTGCCGGTTACTACTGCCCAAGTGCAGCACCCTGCACTTGTCCGTATTGAAACGCATCCTGTTTTTGTTAGCCCACCCTTGCAACCTATCCAGGTCTTTCTGCAGTCTTTCCCTCCCTACTAGCGTGCCCACCTCACCCCAAATTTTGGTATCGTCAGCAAATTTGAACAGGTTGCTTTTCACCCCATTGTCCAAACTCTGATAAAGATATTGAACAGTGTGGGCCCAATGGCCAAGCCCTGGGGGACTCTGCTGCCCACTTCCCCCCAGGTCGAATATGACCCGTCCACCACCACCCTCTGAGTACGACCCTTCAGCCAATTAGCAATCCATCTGAATGTGTAGATGCCACAGTCACCTAGTTTTTTAATGA
>NW_005843464.1:0-7394 GCF_000455745.1 Alligator sinensis
CCCTCCAGGATGATAGCTGCAGCCTTACAGCTAGGCAGTGCTGCTGCCACCTCTGCCAGCAGGAAACTGATCTGATTATAATTGCTGGGCAGGCTGAGTTCACAGCAGACCATGACATGGTCCGAGAGGCCTGATGGGATGATGCAGCTGTTGTGCAGTAATGGTAGATGGTGCTGGGCAATGTAGAGGTGGTTCAGGTGTGCCATAGTGATCCTGTTGGTGCTCATCTTTGCCCAGGTGTATTGGTGTGTGTGGTGGGCCAGTAGGGGGCGCTCCTGTGTTGAGCTGCCCACCTCCCTGCACCCGACCACCTTCCAGGCTCCGAGTGCCTCCCTGGGGTGCCTCCCGTCCGGCCAACCCCTTCCCTGGAGCACACCCGCTAGCCTGGGTTCCCGCTGCCACCATCCAAGGCTCTGGACTCACTTCTGGCTCTGTGCACCTTGGAAAACACAGGCCTGATCGTCCAATGGGTACTAGACCCAATACAAGCGCTTGGGGCACTTCCCCAAGTCAGGGGCTTATTAGGAAGCCTCCCTTAGTCCACCGACCTAAGGGGCCTCCTTGGCATAATTTAGACCCACCCCTCAATAAGTCTCCACACCGGTCACAAGGAGAACTTTATTGATTACAGGGGTAGGGCGGAAACAGGGTAAAAGGTAGAGCAATATCAAAGAGAGTTATAGTACCCAGAAGGATTAAAAGAGGACAGAAAGGAAAGATGGAAAGGTAGCAAATATATTTTTTTTTTCTTTTTTTTTGGAAGACATGCTAATGGTGAATCGCAGACCAATGCACTTTACTTCAGAACCAGGCAAGCTGCTTAAAATGATATTTGTCTAATAGAATAATAAGATACCTATCACTAGTTGAATATGATGCAGATAAATCCCAGTCCATTTTTTTAAAGAGAACTTTGTGTTTTTCCTTACGACTAGATTTTTTTTCAGCATGTAACTAAATAGTAGCTAAAAACTGGAGAAGAGATTTTATTTGAACTTTTGGAACCCTTTGAAAAAATCTGTCAAAAAGGCTATTAAGGGAGATCATAAACATTGCTGTTCTTTCAAAGGAATTATTTTAATTGTATAAAGAAAATTAAAGGATAATTCATAATTAAAGATATAGTGCCTGTTGGCTAGCCCCACACTGAAGCATCCTCTTGCCCCAGCCAGCCCCTCTGCAGTATATTGAGTCAGTGGGAGCAGCCCTGGGCTGACAGACTGACCCACTGGACCACTTGTCAGCCGGGGCTGCTCCAACCTGGCTCAATGTGCTGCGATCCCGGACGCGTGTGTAAGCGAATGCCTGGGAAGAATAAACTCTGGTGCGATAAGGACCAGAGTTTCTTGCATTGTATTAATATGCACATGTAAATGCGCCCAGATTCTCACTGTTTGTCAGTGTCTGTTTCTTAAACAACATTTCTAAATTTCCTTTTCATGAGTTAAGAACATTTTGATTTAATTTGAAATGGACAAAAACCAAATTTCAGATAAGTCTCCCAGTCAAACTGGGGAATACATTTGTTCTGAATAATTGCCAAGATAAATCTCTAAAAGGACATAGTACTGGACAGCTATGTTTTATTTGTATCTAATATCTGGGTTTTTTTTGGCTTATGCAGGTTCTAGATTTAAGAAAATTGTTTATCCATTAGGACTTGCCACTTTAGGCATATCAGTTTGTTATCCAGCTCAGTCGGTAAAAATTACTAAGGTAAGAGTTCATACAGTGTGAAAGTATTGATATTTAAAAATTTAAATGAGACTGAAATCTTACCAGTCTTCAGTTTCCCGGGGTATAGAGTTGGCATCCAACTGCAATGACAGTAGTTTATAAAAAATTGTGTTTGTGATATGTCGGTTGTTAATTACATGTCCATTAAAAGTGAATAAAATAACTGAATTTATTTTAATATAGTGCTGTTTCATGTATTTAATTCTTATGTGGAGGAACCAGTTTCAATTAAAATGTGGTACAATTACATTTTCAATTAAAAAAAATCACATTTTCTGGAAGCTGTTTCTTTCAACACATTATCATAATACAGGACAATCCAGTTGATCTACAGCTGAAGTTTCTTAAGCTTAACTGTAAAGTGCACCCAGTCTTTTAGCAGGGAATCACTGTCTTTGTCTTTTTTACTACCATCTTGCAGTTATTTGGCTGTCTGG
This sequence comes from Alligator sinensis, assembly GCF_000455745.1. Taxonomy (NCBI): domain Eukaryota; kingdom Metazoa; phylum Chordata; order Crocodylia; family Alligatoridae; genus Alligator; species Alligator sinensis. The sequence continues at coordinate 2,175 of NW_005843464.1, forward strand.
TTAGAATACTGTCGTTGTCTTGTCTGTGTTAATCACCTAGATATTTGTTCGTTTGTTCTGTCATTCATTTGTTCATTCTGTCATTCTTTCTTTTGTAAATATTATTTGTTTACATCTGACTGTGTTCTGTCCTGAAAACTAAAAGTTTCAGCCTTTCATGTAACGTTTGCTGTAATTGTCAATGGAGCTTGGGTAGCTCATGATCGTGAAAATCCAAATTTCAGTTCAAATGAATAGGAGAACTACAGTGACAATACACTGTGGCCTTGCCTCAAGATTTCTCATTAAACCAAACCATTAATCCCTATGCAAAATCTAAGTACACAAATTTTTACATAGTGTGTGCAAAAATTTTTGTCTGAGTAAATAGCATCCTCCTTGGTTGCAGAGCATCAGTAGAACCATTATGGAGATGTTACTGCAGCTTAATGCATTTTCCTGGTTATAGGCTGAGTAAGGACCTCACGACAGACTTCTGTAAAGTGAAACAAAAGTGAACTTTTGTAGAGTTCAATAATCAGTCAGGTCTTTTTTATTTCTTTGTTTTCCCTTTCTTCTTTGTGGGTTTGCTTTACCTGTGTTTAAATTTAACTTCCATTTTCCTTGTATGAATAATACCAGACATAAAGTAAGCCAGATTTTGGTCTGTCATGTTTGTGGCATGTGTTAGATTGATGCTCATCTAGCCAGTTGTATACACTTATTCAAATCGGTATTCCCTGATCAGGTTTCAATTCTATTTCATGTAAAAGGATGCGTGGTGATTAAAAAAAGGAACATTGCCTTCAGATTTACCATAACTAATTAAATATGCTTTATAACCTAAGAACTGGGGGAAATAATTCTGGGTAGCATCATATTTTTGAAAGGCAGATTACTGAAAAGTTATGTTTTATCTAGTATTGGATAATAATAGTTTATTACAGGAGCAAATTTGCTTTACATGAAATATTCAAAAACCCTGAAGTTCTTAAAACTTCCTTTGAAATAACACATTTTTTTTAAATTAAATTAGGTAACAGGGAAAAAGGTATATTCTGCAAGCCATCAAACGTATGAAACAATACAGTCATTATGGACAAAAAGCTCTTCTGTCAAAGAAGAAGGCACAAAGGTAGGTTTTTCCAAGGACTGACCTGCTGTATTTTTTTTTCAAAGTGCAGCTTTAAGCAAAAATATAACATATTTGATAATATAATATAATTATGTTTGTTGATAGAACCAAAATAAAAGAGGGCCAGAAAGGACTTCAGGAATTTATGTAGTCCAGTCTGCTTCTCAAAGCAGGATCTTATCCCTGTCTAAGTATTTGCCTAACCTATACTTAATACCTTCCAGTGATAAAGATTTCACAGCCTCCCTAAGTAGCCTCTAGGGGGACTGCTTAACTACTCTTAGGTTGCGTCTACACGTCACCATATGGCGATGTTGCTAAGATGCCGTGCTTTAGTATTTTTTTCTGGTACTAAAGTACAGGTGGTTACTTTGTCGCTCGTGCAGTGGTTACTTCACCATGTGTGCGGCACACGAGTAGATTTCACTGCTACATCGCTGTAGCATACTATAGCATACTATACCCAGGAAGTTCACCCCTACAGTGATGTAGCTGGTGATCTTGTCGTCATAGTGCACCATATGGCAATGTAGCACATCACTATGTTGCCGCAGGGTGACATGTAGACACACCCTTATAGACTATTATCAAGTCCTCCCTTCTCTTTATTTTAGTTTTCTCTTCTCCTTCTTAAATAATCCCAGTTTTCCTAATCTTTCCTCATAAATCAGGTTTTGTAGACCTTTAATAATTTTTGCTGCTCTCTGGACTTTTTAATTTTTTATGTTTCTTAAAGTGCGATGCTTAAAACTCCAGGTGATGCCTCACCTGTGCTGAGTAGCATGAAAGAATCACTTCCCATTACCCACAAACAACACTCCTGTTAATATAACTTTGTATACTATTGACTCTTCTGCAGCAAGAGCACACTGTTGACTTTTGTTCGGCTTAAAGTTCCCTGTAACCCCCGGGTCCTTTTCTGCATTACTGCACCCTAGCCAGTCTTGCTGCAATTTGTATTTGTGGATTTGATTGTTCTGTCCTAAGTGCAGTACTTAGTACTTCTCCTCTCTGACTTTCAGGCAATCGCTTTGAACTGTTTCTCCAGTTTTGCAAGGTTATTTTAAACACTGACCCTATCCTCTAGTGAGGCTAACCTTTTTAGCAGAAGGACCACAAATTAGCTCCGCACCCTCCCTGAATATCACTTCGATCCCACTCCCCTGTCCAACCTGCTGCTCTGTTTCTGCTTCCTGCCTGATCTCCTGCTATGCTTTCTGCTTCCTGCTCAGTCTCCTGCTGTGCTGCCTGTCCCACACAGAGGTTGCCCATGCCACTTGCGGTATTCTTACCACAGGTTGACCACCCCTGCTCTAAAGTGTTCGCTACCTCCCTCAGCTTGGTGCTAGCTGCAGAATTTCTGACTGTGCATTCAATCCCATCATCCAAACAGTGCCATAGCCAGGAAAGATCAGTAAAAAGAAGTTGAAATTGATAGCCTATGTTTCTACTTAGAGTATTTCATTTATTTCATAATGAGATTATCAATTTCAACTGCCCTTTAGTACTTTTGTAGCTACTTCTGATAGCCTTTTCTTCACAGTTGTAAAGCCCTCATCCAATTCTTTGGGTGATTTATTTTCATTTAGGTAATGGAGTTCAACAAAAGCCTTTGTTTTATCAAGTATTTAATTACTCTCTATCTGCTTCTTTCCTAGACTTAAAAAAGGCACTTTGTGTTTGTGCCCAAGAGTTTATTTAATATGTTAAGAAGGTCTGTCTTTTTCCTCCCGGTCTGTCCTCTCTGAACAAAGTGTATTCATCCATGACAACTTTACAGTGATGTTAACTAGCTGACCAAGTCTCAGTTATCTTAAATTGGTTACAGTTTTGTGCTTGGATTAAGTCACCTTGCTTATTCCCTGTCTTCCTTGCATTAGTGTATAAACATCTTGAATAACTAGCTTATTGCCCAGCCAATTCACTTCTTACAACTTTAAGATTCCCCTTATTACTAACTATTCTTTGATCTTAATCCAAGTCACCCTGCTTTTTACTTACCGTGCTTTTGTCTCCATTTCCTGTTGAACCTAGTTTAAAATCATCCTCACTATGTTTGTGAGACTATATGCCAAGATACTTTCACCCCGCTTCATTAGATGGATACCATCTCTTCCTAGAACACCTTTTCTTGTAATACTACCCCATGATCAAGGAAGTAAAAGCTATTTGAGAGAGACTATCTGCTCAGCCATTTTATTTTCAAAATGTGACTACACCTGCCTAGACCTTTACCCTTGATTAGAAGGGGTGATGAGAACACAGCTTGAGCTCCTGTCTTCTCTTCCCTCGTGGCCATGGCTCAGTAGTCACTTCTGATCTGTGCAGGGTCACACCTGGCTATATCATTAGTGCACCCATCTCAGCAACCTTTGCATAACATCTTATATTCAGGCTCCTGGTAGGCACCAGGTCTTTTAAGATGATAGGCAGTCAACAGATGAATGCCACTGTGCCCATCTATGCCATATCAGCCACTTCCAAGCAGCTCGGGACCTGGTAACCCAAATTTGGGCCCTTGTGGTTTTTGGTACTTTGATCCGTTAAATGCTTTCCCCTAAGGGAGTCTTCCCTTGCTCGCCTTGGTCTTAAAAAGGTAAGGGAGGCTTTTTCATATGGTATGGACCACCCTTAGGTGCACTCCGTACAGATGTTTCTTGGGGCGCCTTTTCCCCTACACCCCATCCACGTGCCAACCTATAAGTGTCTTGCGGAATGGTTTTCACTACCTGGACTTTTGTCTGGCTGGACCAGCCTGATGACCCCAGTCCTGTTGACTACTTTCTTGAGAGGGAGCTGGTTTGCTATCACTGAACAGCTCCAGGGCTACTGAGGAGTAGCCAGGGTTACTTCGTGACTCCAGTCATTGAACAAAAATGGTGAATGGAAACTTAAGTTCTATTCATAGTTCTATTCATTCTCAGTCTTTAGATTACAGTCCGTTCCACTGGGGCTTCATAATCAGATTAGATCATCAGTTAAATTCATTGCAGATCCCGTCATCCACGCAGGCCCTCTAGGAGCTCTCGGTCTCCTCAGCCCTGCAGCGCTCAACTGTCAGAGATAATGTGTGGGAAATGGTGAAAAGAAAAACAAAGGTGAAATTAAAACACAAACAGGGAGGCTGTAGTGCTCCTCCTCACTCATGCGTCCCCTTCGGTAGCCGGGCCTTCGGATCCTAGGCCCTTCCTCCTCTAGGGTGTCATCGGTCTTAGGATAGGGAAGATACCCCTCTGTAGAACCGGTGTGGCATGTGCTTGCTTGGTAGTGCTGCCCTGGAGCTTGCAGCTGCCGTGATGCTGCTCTTGCTTCCCCTTTTGCTGTTCTGTGCTGGCTCTTGTTGTCCGTCTCCAGCGTGGGCGTATAACATCACGTCTCTGCACTGCCCCAGCCACACTGACATCGTGATTAAAAACCACACGGATAGTGTCAACCACTGCTCCATGTCTCCAGCTGCTGCACCTGTAGCAGGTAAATTCCCTCTGGTTCCAGCCCTCACCAGGCCACTTATCAGGACCTCTGGCATCCTTCCACCGCCCCTTCATCCCCAGGGCAGGGGTTTTCAGCCCCTAGGTCTTGTTGCGCTGCAGCAGCCACCATCCACAGAAGGGAATTGGTAACAACCATCACCCTTTGTTTTCTTCTGGATATCATGGATTTGTTCTTCCCAGCTGTTAGGGTACATGGTTTTCTTCTTTCACCAATGGAGTAAGCTCCTTCTCTGATGCCAGGGGTTTGTACCAGTTCTTCACCTTGATGGTTGGGGATTCAGAACCCTACTTCTGAACCAGAGGTGACCAGCTGAGAGCTTCTACCTTCGTGAGCATCCTGTTCTTTGTTCCCTTGCTGCCTTCACTGCCTGATATTCTTGAAGGTCTCCTTGGCAGCATCATGCCATGCTGACTTATGTAATTTACCTAAATATTCTTTAACTTTAGAAATTCTAAATATTCAATTTGTTCCCCAATCCATTCTTCACTTGTGTCTTTTTACTGTACAAACTTTAGTTTTAAATATCTGGTCAGAATTAACCTCCTTAACTTGCATAAGTATTTGCAGGATCAGGGCATAAATCCTTAACACCTCTGATGTTGCAAACAGGAATG
>NW_005843464.1:7425-25147 GCF_000455745.1 Alligator sinensis
ACCCTTGTTATTCGCAGGTTCGGCATTCTCAGTTTCAAATATTCGCAAACGCCGAACATGAATTTTACACTTCTAGGAGCTCCTCGGGAGCTCTGCGCTTGCTGCCGCCAGGGTCTTGCCGCTGCTGTTGCCACTGGAGCTGTGCCTGCCCCCCCCCCCCCCCCCCCCCCCCCCCCCCCCCCGCGCCCTCTTCCACCGGGGGCACTGCATTCATGAACGCAGACTGTGTTCATGAACACGGTGCCTTATTCACGGATTTCACCATTCGCAAGAGATACGAGAACGTATCCCCCACATATGGTGAGGGTGGCCTGTACCTCTTATCACAGATTACTATCTGCTGGCAACTTCCATAAAACAAGTGTATTAAGGCCAGTTGTAGAATACCTTAGTTTGAAAAAGATGGAGCTGGGAGGACTTTTCATCCAGCAAATAAAAAAACTTTTTTTCCATTGGTTCAAATATTTCCACATTTTGGTGAATTTGGCTTACTGAGGTTTAGAAAGCAGCGTTGTGTTGAATGTTGATATACAGTTTAAAAAATCTTCTGAGACTGTGTCTGTATTTCTGAATAACAGTAATAATTAGAGCTGACCAAAACTGGGAATTTCCAGGAGAAAGTTTGATATTTAAATTTTCCTTTCATCATGAAGCAGAAGAAAAAGTTAAAATAATGGAATTTTTTCTCACAATATTCTCTCCCTCCTCCAAAAAAATTAAGAAATGGCAAACATTTCATTTTGCCTTTTTTCATAGGATTAAAACATTTTGATATACGTGTGATTTGTCAGTTGGCATGTAAGATTTCAAATGAATTCAGGATTAAACTGCCCTTCCCATAATACAGCATTTTCTACCTCGAGTGGCTCCTGCATCTATTTTCTTTCTTTTCTCAACTTTTTATTTACATTGACACGATAGAATGCCCCTCTGAAATGAATGGTGTATCATAGGAGATATAGTCCAGCGTAGGAGATGTAGCCCAGTCCCTAGGAGGGAATATGGATTTTAAGATACCCAAAATACAACTTCCATAATGCTATGAAGTACCATAATTTTTAACATTGAATTAGTTTGGAATGAAAAATTTCAGGTCAGTTCAACAAACTGAACTATTTCAATTTGGGTTGAACCAACCTGAAACAAAATACTTCATTTATTTCAATAAAAAATTATTTTTAAAAAGCTTTGGCAAAATCTTAATTTTCTGATGCAAACAAAAAAAAGTTTTGTATAACCTGCTTTTTTTGTCAAAATAATGTAAATGGAAAATTCCTGACTGGCTGTAATAAAAGCAAGGCTTCTTGTTCTAGCCCTACAAAATGTATTACAGATTTTCCTTTTCATTACTCATCAGTTGTATTAATAATGAGGCTTATGAACAGAACATACTGTGAAGAATGCATTTCATTAGAATATACACTGGCCTAGACGACTTCCTGAGGTCCCTTCCAGTCCTACTTTTCTGTGATTTTAGGATTGTCAAACAATTTGGGAAATGATGACTGATGTGGTAACAAGAATTACAATCATGAACACCGTGTGCCCCCGGAGCCTGGGGGGGCATGGCGAGCTCCCTCAGGTGGCAAGCTGCAAGCTCCCACAGGTGGCTGTGGTGCTGTTAGAGGGTGTGGGGGGACGATGAGCGGCCAGCGGTGATCAGGGACCGCCCGCAGACACTGCTAGCGGTATTGGGAGTGGGGAGAGGGGGTGGTGAGCGGCAGCAGCATCAGCAGCATTTTTTGCGGGGGGTGCACTGCCAAGCTCAGGGGATGCACATGCACCCATGTGCACCCCGTGTGCATCGCGAATTATTACAATATCAACTTTTTTTTTAATTATAGTATTTTCTAACTAAATTAAACTGTAGGGGTACCAATAGCCAATTATTAACCAGCCATATCGGCCGATACCAATCCAATAACTGATACTTAGTATATTTAGCACCATTTCTAAGTGTGAGGATGCTGATACAGGAGACACGGTGGCACTTTATCGGTGGCACTGTACCCTGGGGCATAGACAGCTGGGTACTGGGGGTTGAGTCATGCCGAGCCGGGCCGGATAGCTCAATTCAGCTCTGCCCGCCCCTTGCTCCCCACCCGTCATGTCTGCATCATTTGGCATCTCTTACAGAGCTAGCCCAGGCACCAGCCCACAGTCCTCACCACATGGCGCTAACACCCAGGACCCCGGGGCAGCTGTACCACTCTAGTTCAGCCCAGGCCACCAGTGAGAGGATGGAGATATATCTGGAGTCACCCCAGTTCACGAGAGGGTGCCCCGGCCAGAAGGCATAAGTATTGGAGAACATTATCAGCTACAACGGCCAAAAATAGCTGATAGCCAATAGTGTAAATTTCCCTTTTATTGGTGCCAATCTGCTAAGCAACTGATATATCAGTGCATCTCTACTAAACTGCCATTTATCATTAATCAAGATTAATCTGTAGGCATATATTCTTCTGGTAAGATAGGAACTAATGATTCAAATTTCGCCTCTTCCAATAATTAAAACTTCCAATTACCCTAACTTTGTTCAGCACCTCAATTTCCATCTGTAAAATGGAAATAACAGCCTGTACCCTTCTTACTAAAAGCATTTTCAGAGTCCTGGGTTAAAAACAGAAGATAAAAGCTAAATATGGGCTGCTTGCAGACGTTAAACAAACAAAACAAAATGGCACTTTATTTTAAACTCAGCGCAGCACATGCCCAGAAGAGACAGCATGTTAATTGGACCGGGCTCTCCCAGCATCTGTATAAATCAGACGTTTTAGTGGGGCATTTTTTGGTGCTTTTTTCTCATAGATAATTGACTCAGCTTTAGATAGAAGTGCCAAAAAGCCCCACTGAATTGCCTAATCTATATAGACAGTGCGGAGCTGGGTTGAAGTTGTGTGCATGCCTCTTCTGGTGAAGCACAATTTGTTTATTTGTTGTTTGTTTATTTTGTAACGTCTGCAAATCCATTATTATTCACTAACTACCAAATAAGCTTATGTTTTCACATATGAATTTGAAGTTCTTAACTATTTTGGAAGGTAGGGCACTGTCGTGTCTTATCAACTAACTTATTTAGAGAGGTGTGAGCTTTCACAGGTCAAGTAGCTTATGCCTTTCTGAACAAATTAGTCTATAAGGTGCCACGCTTCCCTGCCTTCTGCTTAAATTCAAACCAACATAGCTAACTGCCTCTCAGACCTATTTATAGAAACGATTTTTTTGAATCCCTGTTGTGGTGCTGATTGCTGAATAGATAACACTTCACATTGTTAGGGAATATCTCATAATAAGTGTACTAAGACACTCTTAAGAAATTTCTTCTGCATATTTCTGTGTATCCAGTTCAAAACACTGTATAAAAAGAATGCATCCGTGGAAATAATTTATTAAACGATAAATGAAAGAAGGCTCTTCTACATAAAATACAAGAGTTATACAAATATAATATATAAGTATGTTTTGTTCTTTATGTTCATTATTTAGCTTAGTTCGCATCTTCAGGTGCTGGAACCACTTGTAGAAGGAGGTAGTAAAAGTGCAGAGGTTCATAAAACAACCCCTGAATCTCAGGTGACAGTAAAACTACCTCCTATAACAGAATTTGCTGCCATGAAGACTCAGAGCCCCCAAAATGCAACATCTGTGTCAGCAGAAATAAAAATTCCAAATGTGGTCTCAGGTATGAAGTTCAAATAACCACCAATCTCAGTAAATTGTGATTTATTATGTTATTTTCTCTTTTATTTATTTTATTTTATGTTATGCTTAGCCATTAATAAGTATGCAAAACATTTTATTTTATATTCACTATGACTTTACTGTGGGTGCTGTTCATGAATCTTAAAATATCAATAAGAAATTCATTGCGTTGCATGCTAACAGTGGTATTCTTGGCATATGCTCATTTCTCCATATAATGATGTTGCAGCAAAATTCACATCCTTCTGTAGGCAGTAATCCTTATACAGTAATCAAGAAAAGTAATGATGGCCTTAGCTAATAAACCTGAGCTTTTCCCTATCACTTGATAACTTGAATTTTTGTTTGAAAGTGTTATAGCAGAGGTAGGCAACCCCTGGCACAGGTGCCAGAACATAGCATACAAAGACATTTTGCTTGGCATGTGAGGCTCAAGTGGACAGCAGGGAAGGGGCCAGGGCTGTGCTGTCACAACACGGATCAGGCCCTTTGTGGCGCCCCCTGCCCCTGGCACACCAACGTCTTACAAGTCAAAGTTGCAGGGTTTTTCAGCACTCTGCCCAAAAACACTGCCGAACCCTGTGTTATAGCAAGATCAAATAAATGGGGAGTCAGTTAACATTATTTTTAGCTAAGATATTTCATTGTGTATCCTCTTATCCTTTATTCTAGCCTTTACCTCTTCCTTTTTGTAAAATAAAGGGGTTATTTGGGTTTTTGTGTGTTTCTTTCCCTTGATATTTTTAGTTTTAATTTTTCTCCTTATACACATCCCACCTCTTCCTCTTTTTACTTTATTTTTTAATTTTTTTGTGGAGCCTTTTGATCACTTTTTACAATTCTTTTAAATTGTTTTCAGTCTATACATCTTTCCTTTCATGTTACGTATCTATATGTGTAAAACTTATATTTTCCTATTTGTTCCTTATCTTCCCTTACAAGTAGTTTCATGTGCCTAATGGATCCAGCTGATTTACATCATTCTAAATAAGTTAGGCTAAATAAAGTACTCATTCTTAACTGATTCTAAGCACTTGAAAAACTTGCTTGTTCTATTCCTACCAATGTAACTCTGAAGAAGTTAAATTTGTAGAACACTAGCCATATGTATAAAATCATCACAGCTTTCTATTTTAATATCTTTTAACAGATGTAGTGAAGACAACAACATTTAAACCTGACCCAAGGCTTATGGATCATGGGCAGTCCAACCCAGAAGATGTGGATATGTATAGTACTAGAAGCTAAGGTGGCTATTTGCAGGTCTATGGAAACTCCTAAAGATGTCAAATTAAAATGGAAGGATTAATGATTGTATGATTGATGCTGTGTGTAGTATAATTTAATCGGGTATTTTCTAAAATCTCAATGTGTACAGTTTTGTCCTTGTCTGTGGCATGTTTTGTTTCTTACCACCTATAAGAAGTTAACAAAGAATTCAGTATTATGTTAATTATTTTGAATTATAATTAGCTTCTTGACACAGAAAATTAGCTTTTTCTCAATATATGTTTGCAGTAGAGTGTATCAGGACTGTTAGTGCCAAGTTCTTAATAAGCATAAATCACCCTTTCAGGGAATATTTCAAAATGTAAATATATTTCCATTTTCCCTCCAGCCAGTTGTTTAAAGATGGCAAAAAATCTTCTTTCATCTTTTGTTTTTCTCACCTTGTTTCCAGCTCTGCAGTGTTATGGTAGCACTTGCCAACTGTGTTGGAATAATTAGTGCAGCTGAAATACTAATACACAAGTATCTGTACTGCTTCTAGTTATAGGAGGCAGCCCATGTGGAACAGAGCATGTTTGAGGGTGGTGCTGCTGCCCTGACATGGTAAGTTTCCAGTATAAACCTGCCTTAAAAAGATGTTGGGCAGAGTGGGTGAATCCTGAGTCCTGGTCAACTTCTTAAGTAAGAGCATGGGTAATTTTGCATCTATTCCCCCAGGTGAGTGAGTAGATACAAAGATAATGGAATAACAGTCAGCTTATCAGAAAATGGATTCAACCATGGGGTTACCCAGCACCATTGAGAAGGGAGATCCTTTGCAAGAGATACGGAGGAAGCTGATGGGGAAACAAGAGGGACAAAACAGAGGTTGACCCACGTTGTTTCCCAAGAAATGTTGCAGATCTCCCTGGAATCCATCGAGTACCTCCCCACATTTATTACCCTTCAACTTCTGAACTGAGGAAGGTTTTTCTAGTCAACACCCAACCTGACCTCCACACACTGAAAAAGTAGTCTGCTACTGCCCAAGGCAGGGAACGGCACAAAGGAGAGAGTGTACCCCAACATAATATTTAACTTTGCTGTTTCTTAAGCACATTGTTCCCAAGAGAAAAGTGATGTGTTTATAATACAAAAAGGATTTCTAGTAGTCAAATAGTATCCAAGAGATTCATTGGACTATCCTCTAGGTAATTGCTTCAGAATCCTCTAAGATATCTCATGAAATGACGAGAGAGAAAAAATCAATGTATGGCTCATGAGGTTGTATGTCAGCCTATACCTTGTTAGTAGATCACTGAATAAGGAACTTCCACAAGAATTTTTTACTTTTTTCCGGGGATGGGATGTCATGATGTTGTTTTCCCAGAAGATATTTCTGGGTGGGTGGACGTCTGTAATGAGGTATATATACCCTACCCAGCAACAACTGAATGAGGGGCCTAATTAAGTTGCCCGTTGTGGCCAAGCTGCCAGTTTGAAACAGCAGTGATAAAAGACTACAGCTCAGTCAGAAAGGGGCAACAGAGAATCTGCAGGCTGCCATAGATAGGCTTCAGAAATTTGGGTTGAGAGAGGTGGTTGAAGGAGCAATCTAATATTATCACAGCATGAAAAATGATAGGTAAAGTAAGAGCTATTTTGGTAATATGCATGTTTACTCTAAATATAAATAGGCATGCAGGATAGTCCACACAGTACAGTAACACTTTTGTAATGTATCTGTTTGGTGCAGATAGAGAGGTGGAACAAAATAAAAGGTGAGCCAGTCTCAATAGTGTCTATTTTTCTAGGAGAAATCATGACAGAAACTTTTAGTGGTACCTAACAATAATGGCAAGGAATGCTGCTTATGATGTAGAGAAGATACTTAAACTTGATTAATCCTTTTTAAATGCACAAGACAAGTTAGAATTACTGGGTATAAATGGAAGATGTTGTATTTTGCTAAAAGGAAAGTTGGTCAGATCAAATTAATCTGATTTTGCACACATTTTGGAATGGTGAGTGTGAGTCTTCATTGTTATTCAGTTGCCATTCTGAGAAGAGTCTCTTTGTCAAATTTGAAAAGATGCCAGCCCTCTTCAGTAGAAAGATCTGAAGCTCCACGTCTCACATAGTACTCGATAGACAGCTTGTTCCAGATGACTACAAGGAAATGCATGCGGCTACAGTTGGTCTCAATTGCTATCTGTTAAAAGTAAATATTCTGTATTACTTGTAAGACACTGTTTTGGAACTCATTTTTCATATTAGTTGGGATACTATTCTGCATATAGAGAAAATGGTCTGTGTAGGAAGAGTCATTGGTACCATGTGAGAAACAATTGTGTACACAGTAGATGCTGAAGCAGTTCATTTTTTCTAACAGATGAGTCCGTCTTCTCACATAGATCAGTAAACACTCAAGAAAACAGCAACAGTTTGAGACTTAATTGTCCTTGATATGACACCTTATCTTTTACTGCCATCATTGTATTCATGGGACCAATGAGTCAATAGGGTGCTGGATGAAACAACTCTTAGTTACTGAGAAGAAAAGGGCAGTATGAAAACCTAGTCTTTGGGTCCAAGTCTGGAGAATTGTGTGAAACAAGTAAACAGGTTTGGAAGAACTAGATACTCCTTCATGAGGAGTGGCATCTTCAGTACAAACTCTGGTGCTGATTCACAGCTGCTATTATCGCATAATGGCTGAGAGTTGCTCTGCTGTTTTATATAGGAGTTTAGATCAAGCATGTGTCCTGGCCAACATATTATTATATTTACCTAAATCCAAGGTGACTTCAACATTTAAGATGATTTCCACCCCCTCCCCCCATTAGATTCTATATGTGGAAAATGTATAAATGTGTTGTTATTTTCTATGTATAGAATTTAATTACTGTCATCTTAAATTTGTCCCTTCTACCATTACCCTGCTGTCTGTGTCCCTCCCCACCATTAAATGCTTGTGCCCCTAGCACCTGCCGCACACTGCCACTTGCCCTCAGTTGCTGCTCCAGCTCTGGCCCCCACCCAGCCAGATGGTAGCAGTGGCAGCTCTGGCCCTGGGACCCTAGGAAAAACACAACTTTATAAAATCTACGTTCTCCATGTTTGTCATGTTAGTCCTTAATGTGGATTCTGTAAAATGAATGCACAGATAAAAATCTTACATTCTGCCATAATAAAATGAGGAAAATGACTGTTTAAATTGTGTGGAATTTGTAAGTCTTTGTCTTAAATAATACATGCCTGGCTTAATCTCTTTAAGATTTCAGATCCGATGCCCAAACCTGTTAAATAATGCAAGAATTAAAGTATCAGTATAGCAAAAGTTGCACTGCAGGATGTAATTTTAAGAATGTGTAGTGGAACATTTTAAATAAATTGAACGTATTTAATAGAAGTCTCATAGTAATTTAACTTTAATTTCTATTAGAAAAATCAAGAAAAATATTCTATTACATAACTTTGTTCTATATTAGTAAAGTTAATATAGCACTTCACTGAAGTCTATTTTAGAGAGAATATACTTTAATGTTTATGTGAGTTGTTTTGAACTATTCTGTGTGTGCAGTTAAGCTTGTATAAGAAAGTGATGTTAAGTTAGAATGATATAATGATCTCTTTAAAACACTACATAGAGTATATTTTTATTTAAGATCAATTATTTCCATTATCTGCAATTCTGGATTTTGGTTTAAGTTTTTTCTACAAATATTGGAATATGATATTGTGTTGTCCTAACGCACTTTAAAATTAAGGAGTAAGTAAGAAAAAAATAAAAACTTCATATGATATCTATCATGTCCTATTACAGGTCAAGTTCTGGATCTTTTAATTAATTAAATTTAAAAGCTAACTTTTTAACATTTTTTATCAGAAGTTAAATCACATTGACTTGATTGAAAAATAATTTTAAGTTCACATATAAACTAACAAACCTCCTGTGACTTACATTCTGAGAAAAGCTTTGAAAATAATGGGCAGCCTGTGTTAGTAATTTGTAGTCAAGTATATTCTGTTTTGAAAGAGACTATTATTAATGTTTGGAAAGAGATTCATCTCTTCTTTCCATACTAAACTTTCAGGATTTTTTTTCCAGAATTGTGTAGCTCAAAGTATTAGAGAGAGAGAGCTGAAAGTTGCTAAATAGTAAAAAATTTAATTGGTTAATTATTTAATATTAAGAGGAAAATTACAATTATTTTGATTTTTACCTCTATATGTCTCCATAATATAGAAGTCTTCCAGGTAAAGTAACTTGCCAATCCAAGGGTCATATGTAAAATAATACATAGCATAGCCTACAGCGTAACTACCTGCAGGGGAGGCGGAAAGGAAAAAAAATGAAGTGTGGGATAACTAGTTCATTTATGTAAAAGCTAATATCATTTATGGCTCTTCTAATAGATTCCCTTTAGCTTTCTAAATTAGGGCTGTCCAATCAGCAGCCTACAAGGAGTTAACATGTGGCCTCTGCACTGCCCCCCACATGACACCTGTTGCTGCCGCAGCTGGGGTCCCAAGTTTCCCTGTCCCTCCTCTGGCTTCTAGTTCCTGCACTCCTGGGGGTGGGGCAGTGGGACGATGCTGCTCTGTGTCAGAGAGAGCCAGGTTGCCCACAATGTGCATGCACATTCAAAAGGGAGTTGTACATATGCAATCCCTCTCCCAGAAATTGGACAGCCCTGATAAACTCAGGTTGCTCTCATTGAAGATTGGAGTCTACTGAATTATAAAATGCAACAAACATAGATTTTGCAGTAATAAGTACTACATAAAAAGATAGCATCAAATGTATTCCTTCTGAATTGCAGGTATTTTTCAAAATTACTGATATATTTTGACAAAGAAAGAACTTGTAACATCTGGAGAGTCTAAACTTTCTGCAATTCAGGAGAGCCTAAGATGCAATGGCCATAAGCTACTGAAGAGAAGGTTAAGACTGAACATTTAAAAAAAGGTTATTCACGGTCAGGGTTGCCAGGATCTGGAATGGGCTTCCAAGGGAGGTGGTGCTCACCCCATCCTTGGGGGTCTTCAAGAGGAGACTGGACAGGCACCTGGCTGGATTCACATGACCCCAGGTTTGGTGACCCTTTTCTTGCCTGCCAGGGGCAGGGGTCGGACTACATGGCCCACTGAGGTCCCTTCCCACCTTAGAATCTATGAATCTATAAGTGCAAAGTTACAATGTAGAGACAACCATTTTGCAAAGGTACTTTTATTATTTGTATTGCATGGTACCTGTGAGCTCTAGTTGTGGACCAGGACTGCATTGTGCTAGCTGCTATATAAATGCACGATCCCTGCCCCCAACAGCTTAACAAGCTACGGGCCTGTTTATACCTCGCGCCTCAGTAGTGTTATGTAGCACAGCAGTGGGGCTAGTTAAGTGTGGCTACACTGCTTCCAGCTCAGGAAGCAGTGCATGCAGAGCAGTACGGCATGTGTGTTTGCTACAGCCTGGCACAGAAAGTTTTTGTGTATGCATGTCCTACGTATCAATTTGTTTTATCTTGTCTGATAGAGTTTTATCTGTCATGTAGAGCTGAAGGAGAAAGTATGGATGGGCAGTTGTCTCAGCATGCTAGCAACCTTATCATTATCGAGTGTTGCGTCGGCAGTACAGCAAAGGAGAGTTTTAAGAAAAGTTGTAAAGGAAGACAATGAGATAGGTGAATGGCACCATAGAAGACGGCCTGAAGGTGTTTATTTGAAAAGGTACTGGAGGGGGGGGGGGGGGAAATTGGAGAGGGTGGGGAGGGGGGGTGCTAATATGGACTGACTGGAGGCAGGAATCAACTTTTTGATACTGAATGAGACAGGATAAATAGGATGGAGTTGGGGCATGATGCAATTTAGAAGTAAGGACAAGTAGCTTGTATGTGACTTGGTAGAAAAAGAAGATATAAGGAATCAACATTTTCAATGAGAGATGATAGCATAGGGAAATAAAGGTTCTTGAAAATGAAGACAATAAGTTTGTGACACAGAAGAGGAAGCCGTTAGAGGGATATGAAGAGAAAGGGAAATGGTCAAAATGACAGACTTAGGGGCTCTTTCAAATATTTTTGTCACACTTTTATCATCTGTTTTAGCAGCACAAAAAGTCTGTGCGCCCCACATTCATTAAAAAATATGGCCAATCCAGACCAAAAATTGTAGATGTACAGGTGAAAAAATTACTGTTTAAAACAGAAACTTTTGTTTTGGGGAGGCTTTCTGCAACAAATTTAAAATGCAGACAGGTATTCCTGTCCATCAGTATTCAGTAGTCCTCACTCTCCCCACTTCCATGAGGAAAGGAAGGAGGGAGAAGGACTGGCTTGGTCTGCTTCTCCACTCTTTACATGGCTGGCTGGCAGTCAGCTGGAGTCTGAAGAACACCACTACCCTTTAAATGTTTGCACAGCAACAGCAGATGGGAAACCTGCCTGCTGACTGACAGACTCCCTTGAAAGTAGGGGGAGGGATGCTAAGGATCAGCCCCCTATTGTCCCCTGGATGGAAAGTGTGCCTTTGTTTGCAATTGTGGTGTTCTCCAGCCAAGGGAGCAGGCACATATGACCACCTGTAGCACTTTTTACATTTTTTTTAGCGCTACAAGCTATTAAAAAAGAGGAGTGATATTTTCTGAGTTAGACTGCAATGTTAGCATATATGTCATTGTTTCTACAATTATTGAAGATACTCATTACATGAATGTCTAGCTTACTTCCTGCTTGCCCCTCCTTTGGCACCTCTGCTATTAGACAGTAATACAAAGGATGTTCTCTGAAGCCATCTTCAAGCAAATCTAAAATTAAAATGAAAGCTGTTGAGCTCATGGCTATCTTCCAGCACAAAAATTAGTACATGAGATCATTTGTGTTGCCATATATTGGAGGAGATTACCTAGACTATAACTTTTTAGAAACACCACCATCTCTCTTTCTCATAGGAGTACATGTCTTGTTCAAAAAGTGGTAGCCTGGAGTAAAGAAGGGAAAGGAAATGGGTTTCTCCTTGCATTAAGGTCAGAAAAAACTATGTTGAATTAGAGGAAGACATGCCATTTGTCTTCATTATATATATTTTAAAGGTAGCATTCAACAGGTACACGGGTACAGCATGGAACCAAATAAGAAAAATTCTGCCAATTACAAGAACAAAAGTATGTGAAAAGAATAGCAATACTTTTCTCTTGCACATCACCTTTAAATAGGGATCACGTGTCTTTTCCCTAAGCTGTTACAATATTTTTCTCTGTTCTCAGAGGAAGAAAGAAACAGATCATATGACTTTAAAACTAGTGAAACTACAAGTTAACAAAACATAAATGACAGAGCTTGGAATATCCATATATTCTTGTGTACCATATGCCCTGAAATAAAACATGCACTCTGTTGTTGAAAGGAGGAATGTAGGAGAAAAGATTTTTTCCAGTCATGGCCAACTGTGTGACATGGAGTAAGTCTTACTGAAAATGTGGAGTATCCAGGAGGTGTGGCATTCCAGGAAACAGTCTAGGCAAGACAGCAGGAACTTCCTGCAAGAAGGCTAAGTCCCAGATTCATGCAAGAGCAGTGGCAATATTTACTATAACTATTCTTTATATAAATTCTTGTAAATAATGAAGTGTTGTTTCCACACCATAAGCCTCATTAAGATACTACAGACTGCATGTAGCCACTCACTTGCCTGAGCCAACTCAATTACTGTTTTAGCTTGTGGGCGACTGGTGCCACTGTAGTCAGGGGGGCACGCTCCCACCTCCCGGCCAGTGCTCACAGGGGGGCACCAGCGCTTTCACCTGCTCCCCCTGCCCAAGGCCTAAGTGGCAAGCGTGGCTTGCCAGTGGGTGCACTGGTGCTCTCAGGTGGTGTACGTGCACCCCCTACGCGTCACCACTGGTTTTAGGCACAAGCTACAATGCTCAGCCAATAGCTACAGCAAATTCCTAAGCAGCTAAAAGAGGGTTAACACTGGTATCTGGCCCTTCTACCTCCTTGGCCACAGAGAAGCAGCAGACATCCTGATAGCCATTGGGAGCACAACGTATCCATGCTTGTACTCCTCCCTGCTTCAGTTCATAAAATCACAGAAAATTAGGGTTGGAATGGACCTCAGGAGGTCATCTAGTCCAACCCTTTGCTCAAAGCAGGCCTGTTCCCAACTAGATCATCCCAGCCAAGGCTTTGTGTAACTGGATCTTACCTTTCTGGGTAACGTGTTCCAGTGCTTTACTACCTCCTAGTAAGAAAGTTCTTCCTAATATCTAACCTAAACTTCCCTTGCTGCAACTTGAGACTGTTGCTCCTTGTTCTGTCATCTGCCACCACAGAACAGTCTAGCTCCAACCTTTTTGGAACCACCCCTCAGGTAGTTGAAGGCTGCTATTAAATCCCCCTTCAGTCTTCTCTTCTCCAGACTAAATAAGTCCAGTTCCCTCAGCCTCTCCTCATAAGTCATGTGCCCCAGCCCCCGAACCATTTTTGTTATACTCTGTTGGACTTTCTCTGTTTTGTCCAAATTCTTTCTGTAGCAGGGGGGCCAAAACTGGACACAGTATTCTAGATGTGGCTTCGCCAGTGCCAAAAAAAGGGAAAGAATCACTTCCCTTGATTTGCTGGCAACAGTCCTACTAATGCAGCCCAGTATGCCATTAGCCTTCTTTGCAACAAGGGCACACTGTTGGCTCATTCTCAGTTTACTGTCCACTGTAACCCCAAGATTTTTTGCTACAGATGTGCTGCTTAGCCAGTCAGTCCTCAGCCTGTACCAGTGCAGCACATCAGGTGTATCCCTTGGGTGCATCCCATCTGGCCTCATAAACTTGTATATGTATTCCAGTGAACAAAAATCAGCTTTCCCACTGAAGATACGCAGCCCAATTTTGGAGGGTTGATTTTTGTGGGAAAGGGTGTCTGTGATATGCTAATAAATAATATAAATGTGAGTTTTTCAAAATTATCCAATGGAATGTCAAATATTTTACCAATGGACTGTCAAACCCACCCCAGGCCAGATCTGGACTGGAGGACTCCTTGTGGGTCAGATCTAATCCAAGTCCTGGGGTAGCAGTGGTGGACCCAGCCTTGAGCCTGGAATAATGTCTGTGGCAGATTCAACCCAAGGTATAGGACAGCAGCGGGGATGGCAGCAGTCTCAATCAGGCAAGCTTGCCATGGACCATGGTAACAGGCCAAGCGGCCTCAGAGCAAATGGGCTGTGTTAGGCACAGCCCTCACTCATCCTTCTGCCACTCTAAATTCTGTGCTAAGCCATGCCCCCAACTTCTCTAGCCTGCTGGTAGCTGCCAGATGTGGCCCGTGGACTATTCATAGATTCATAGATGTTAGGGTCAGAAGGGACCTCAATAGATCATCGAGTCCGACCGCCTGAAGTTCTTCCTAATGTCTAGTCTAAATCTGCTCTCTGCTAGCTTATGGCCATTATTTCTTGTAACCCCCAGGGGCGCCTTGGTGAGTAAAGCCTCACCAATTCCCTTCTGTGCCCCCATGATGAACTTACAAGCAGCCACAAGGTTGCCTCTCAACCTTCTTGCGGAGGCTGAAGAGGTCCAGGTGCCCTAGTCTCTCCTCATAGGGCTTGGCCTGCAAGCCCTTAACCATACAAGTGGCCCTTCTCTGGACCCTCTCCAGGTTATCCGCATCCCTCTTGAAGTGCGGCACCCAAAATTGCACGCAGTATTCCAACTGCAGTCTGACCAGCGCCCGATAGAGGGGAAGTATCACCTCCTTGGTTCTGTTCGTCATGCATCTGCTGATGCACAATAAAGTGCCATTAGCTTTACTGATGACTTCATCACACTGATGACTCATGTTCATCTTGGAGTCCACTAGGACTCCAAGATCCCTTTCCGCTTCCGTGCCACGAAGCAGGTCATTTCCTAGGCAGTAGGCATGCTGGACATTTTTCCTCCCTAGGTGCAGCACTTTGCATTTCTCCTTGTTGAATTGCATTCTGTTGTCTTCTGCCCATGTGTCCAACCTGTCCAGGTCTACTTGTAGTTGTTCCCTGCCCTCTGGTGTGTCCACTTCTCCCCACAGTTTTGTGTCATCCACAGACTTGGACAGAGTACACTTCACTCCCTTGTCCAAGTCGCTGATGAAGACATTGAAGAGTATCAGTCCAAGGACCGAGCCCTGCGGGACCCCACTGCCCACACCCTTCCAGGTCCTATGTTTGACACCCCCACTTTACCACATTATCTACAAAAGCAATATTCACCATAAACTGTTGTAAATATTACAGCAAGTACCTATTTTATACAATACATGGGTTTGCATTAATGTTTTTATTTAAACTCTGAAAAATTAAGGTTTTTAAATTGTACCTGTTTCTGTTAGTGTTACTGCATTTGGCATATTTTCATAAGCAGCTAGTTCCTGTCAAATGAAGAAATCCAAGTATGAGACTTAACCAATAATTGATGAATTTTCAGAGCACTATGGAAAGGATAGTACTCATTGTAAGATCAGGATTTTATTGGACACTTCATGGTTTTTTTCAGGGAATAGACCCTGTCAAGTGAGTAGAGGGAAATTTCATCTATTGTTTAGTTTACTATGGGAATTGCAAAAAACACATTCTAGTATTTATAAATTGAGTACTGTGTGACAAAAATAGTTATGCTAATCAATTTCATTTTCATAATCTTTTATAGAAAATCTTGCAGGAACATTAAACTTGAAATCTAGTAAATTTTGAAAACAGAAGTAATTATACAGACAATACCTTGCTGTTGTACGAAAGATAAAAGCACACAGACAAACTAACTTTATACACAGGGAAGAAAAATACTGATTATATACAATCTGAAAATAGAGAAAATATTTTTTTCACTGCTTAGTTTTGTAGTAACTTAAGTGTCACTTATAAGTTATATTACAAGTGTGAATTTTCAGTCTAATTGCCAAACTCCTCCAATTACTATAAGAGCTTTCTGGGTTTGAGGTTTTTGTTTGTTTGTTTTTGTTTAACTAGGAACAACATTCCTAAGTCCAATGTGAAAGTATTTCTGAAATTAAACAAAACAGTTTACTGTTAATTCAAAATTACTGCTATTAAGTTAGCTCAATATCTTCCAGAAATATTAGCTAAAATTAAGCTGTTGACAGATGTCAATGTTTTAACTGTCTTTGTATAACTTCATCAGGTGTGGCATGCACCTTTGGTACCAAAGGCTATATTATGTCCTCAGATCTTAAACAGTTAATTAAACCTTAATGGTGTGGTAGAAGTACCCTGGGATAATGGGTTGGCAAAGAGAAATAGTTTATTGCCTCTATAGACTGCTAGGTGGAATTCTGCATTTTGGGGATTTTTTTCATCCTCTATATTGCTCTTTAAAAGCCAGATAAACTAGGTGAGTGATATGAGGACTTGTAGAGCTACCTAGGATGTGCTGGGACAGGAGACAGAAAGAAAGGGACATGCTTTTATAGTAAGGGAGAGAGTTGTGTTTATACCTTAGGACTAGCCAAGGTCAGAAGTTGCTGACCTGGAGAGAGAAAGAGAAACCATGGTTCAGAGGACAAGTCTGAGCTGCCTGAGAATGATCCTGGACTGCTTTGTAGCACTACAACAGTCTTGCATACCCCTGACAGTGCTACAAAAATGGCAGAATTGCTGACAGAAATGTTGCTGAAGGAAACAGCAATTTGAATAGAGCTACATTTTGTAGTGCTACTGCAATAGGGAATGTAATGCTCCTGATACGTTAAGAAAAGAAAGGCTGTAAGATAAGGCTGAGGCAGGAATCCAGGGGAAACACCTGATTGAAAAGGGGCAGAGCTTAAAGAGTATATAAACTCAGGGCCTGAGTTGAGGTAAACAGTCTGGCCCTGGAGACTGTGAAACAAAGAGCTCCTGAGCAGGAGGACTGCAGAGAAGCTCCTGATTTACACCTAGGATACCCTTGTGCAAGGCAAGAGCCTATCCACTCCTTCCTTATGAGGGAAGGGGAGTAGGTGGCATATTGTGGGTATTGTGGGCTAATCTATGATGGGGAAACTAGGGGCAGAATTGAGGACACTAAACCTATCACCATTTCCTATATGTGGGCAAGACCCAGTGCTGCAGTGCCATTTCTGAGTCCTTGCTCTTCAGGACTTCCTGTGAATTGATCCAAGAATCCTGCTAAATCCATAACCTTTTCTCTGTGCAGATATATTTAGAGAGGGCCTAGAAGAAGCATGGGCAATTTATTTGGGCTGAAGGATCACTCAACAAGATTTGGTGAGCTGATGAGGGCTGCACACGTATGTGTGCTCTGCAGCCCTAGCCCCAGCCCCCCTAACCCTGGCCCCCTCGCCCAGAATTAGCACCTGCTGGCTGCATCCACAGCTGGGAGGACAGGAGATGGAGCCTGGCTGTGGGCCTCTGCGCTGTCCTGCCCCACCATCAGGGCTCCTAGTGTGTGTGCCAAAACCCCACCCCTGCCAACACACACACATCCTGTGGCTCCCAAGTGCCTGGGGGGGGGAGCACAATTAGTGGGCAGGCCCGGGGGTGGACCAAAAGCCCCATATCCACTCCTATACTTCTGTGCTGTGGCTTAGTGTCCCGCATGGCAAAAAACTGCCCCACCTTCAGGGGCCAATCTCGGGGGGGGGGGGGGACATGCCCCCCCCCCCCCCCCTTCATACCAGTCACCTGTGCCATCATAGGGTGAGAGGAGACAACATAGAAACCCATGGTCAGGCTCCATTCCCCCGTGGCACCTAGGAGATGGCATCTGGCCCTGCAGGCCTGGTGCTGAGCATGTAGGCAGGGCTGTTCCCACTCGGCA